>NC_044908.1:71569477-71819477 GCF_001633185.2 Quercus lobata
TCATTGATGATGTCATGCTCTAAGGGCGCGTGTGGCGCGTGCACGCATGCTAGAGAAGGCCGGCGCGTGTGAGCGCGTGAGAATATGGGGCAGCGCTTGTTGCTGAAGGCAGCCACCGTCGGATCTTTTGGCAGTGTGTGGTAGTGCAAGCTTGTGTTTTTGGGCTTGAAATTTTGGGTTTTGTCGATCTAAGGCCGTAGAAGACCATGGTATAGTCAGTTTTCTAAAATCATGGGCAGATTTGCACATATTTGAATGACTAGGCCACGGGTCGTCACGAGTCTATGGCGGCGCGTGGAGGCGCATGCAACCGTTTTTGGGCTTGGAGTTTTAAGGTTTTGTAGATCATGGGCCGATAGATCTAATGATGGCACCCATTTTGTGAAAATTTTCTCAGACTTGTGCAGATTTGAATGAGAAACCCGTGGGACGTTTAGGAGTTTGTGGCTGCTTGTGGCGGCGCATTTGGGCCTGGAATTTTTAGGTTTGGTGGATCGAAGGCTGTAGAAGACTTCTGTGATGTCAGTTTCTTGGATCTATAGTCTTCGGCGGCTCTGACAGTGGATTAATGTCTTTGGCAGCTCTGACAGTGTTTGACATTAGTAAACTAGCAAGTGTTTCTGCTTTCAAGGTCGGCAGCTTTGAAAAATATGTGGGCTAGATTTTCATCCCAGGTCTAGTGCAGTAGTTTTTTAGATGACATGTGTACTTTTGCAGGCTTATAAGTACTTTTTTCTGAGATCTAATGTAATATTTTCTTTCTGATAGTATGATATATTTATGAGCGCCCTTTTCTTTTCAAGGTTTGGTGCAAACTTCCTTGACCTTGAGTGTTTGCAAAATCTAACTTTGAGCTCCACAAAGCTCTATATAAGGCCATCCGGGGCATGCATTGAGTTGTACAAACAGCCTTCAGTGGGTAGTATGATAGTTTAAGTGTAGAGAAATTATGCAGAGAATTTTTTTTTTTTTTTTTCACAGGCTAGTGATTAAAATTGAAGCTCTTTTTTTTTTTTTTTTTTTTGAATGCCATGATATTTTCCTCTAACAATTTGTTGTTGCTTGTTTTTGTTATGCAGTATCCTTCCCTTGGCAATTAAGCTGCACCAACACTTGTCTTTTCAATACAGTCATCTCAAGAATCTTTGCAACACAGCCACGTCAAGAGTCTTTGCAACAAAGCTGCATCAAGAGTTTTTTTGCAGCGAAGTCGTGCCAGCATTTGTCCTTGTACTAAAACCATGACAACATTCATCTTTGCCATGAAGCAATATTTGCACCAAAGCCATGCCAACGTTCATCTTTGCCATGAAGCAATATTTGCACCGAAGCCATGCCAACGTTCATCTTTGTCATGAAGCCACAACAACACTCCACATCAGCACTTGCACTCGCATTGAAGTTGCACCATCATTTACATTGAAGCCATGGAGCAATGTCAACACTTCATCTGTGTCGAAGCCATGCCAACATTCAACACTTCATTTGCATCGAAGCAACCATGTCAACACTTCATTCGCCGAAGCTGTGCCAACGTTCATCTTTGCCATAAAGCCACGACAACACTTCACATTAGCATTTGCACTCGAATTGAAGTCGCACCAAATTTTTAGAGGCAACATAGCTCATTTGAAGACGCCAGAGCATGCTACCAATACTTTGAAGATGTTGAAACATGCTACGTCAAGAGTCTTTGCAACAAAGCCGCATCAAGAGTTTTTTTGCAACGAAGTCGTGCCGGCATTTGTCTTTGTACTGAAACCATGCCAACATTCATCTTTGCCATGAAGCAATATTTGCACCAAAGCCATGCCAACGTTCATCTTTACCATGAAGCAATATTTGCATCGAAACCATGCCAACGTTCATCTTTGTCATGAAGCCACAACAACACTCCACATCAGCACTTGCACTCGCATTGAAGTTGCACCATCATTTACATTGAAGCCGTGGAGCAATGTCAACACTTCATCTGTGTCGAAGCCATGCCAACATTCAACACTTCATTTGCATCGAAGCAACCACGTCAACACTTCATTCGCCGAAGCTGTGCCAACATTCATCTTTGCCATAAATCCACGACAACACTCCACATTAGCATTTGCACTCGCATTGAAGTCGCACCAAATTTTTAGAGGCAACATAGCTCATTTGAAGACGCCAGAGCATGCTACCAAGACTTTGAAGATCTTGAAACATGCTACCAAGAATTTTGACATTGCACAAACATACCCATAGAGGAGAGATGATGCCACACCAACTTCAGATATATAATCTATCATCATTCCGGAGGAAGTTGACGTCATCTAGATTTCAGAGACATGATGTGAAACAACACCACTCAGAAGGGAAATGATGTAGTTCTAATTTCAGAGTTATGAACTGGCACAACCTAGAAGAGAAATGGTGTAGCTTAAACTTGCAAGGTACAAGAAGATGCCCCCAGGAGATAAGTGATGCAAAGCATACTGCAGAAATGTGGGAGAATATCCATTGAAGATGGGCAATGCCATGAAGACTTCATTTCTTGCAAAAGAAGTTGGATATTTTGTTTTACTCCACAACCAAGCATCAACTTATGTTCATCATCATTTCAAAGAAAGTTAAGCAACGTCAACTTCTTAGAGCCTTCATTTTCTACTACATCGATCTTTGATCATCCTATTGAACAGTCGTCTGTCTTTTTAAGCAATGTCTTGCCAACCAAAAGGACCTTAAAAGCACATTGATGACTGTTGGAAAACTCCTCAAGTTAGAATGGCCATCCTTCTTCTTTTCATGTGACTGAGCTTAGTGACAAGTACTAAGCTTCCTACGTACCTCGGAGAGGGATCAAGTCATCACGTAGTTCAACAAATTTTTTTTTATTATAATTATTTTTTTTCTTATGTGTTTTTTGCAAAAAAGGGGGCGCAGTGTGTAATAGTGGGTATCACCACTAATCGAACCTGAGACCTTGGCCTCAAGGGAGACATGGGCGTCCAATTGCTACGCCACACTCACAATTGGTGACATGGAGTAGGATTAATTTCTCCTTGTTGGTACGCTTTGAAGGGTAATGGGAAGACATCATGTACTCTTGCAGCGCTACAGTGGGCAGTTTAAACTCTTACCAAGGAGCAATCCTTGATTTTCAAGTGTAGAAGTGTTTAAGGAACTTCCCATTGATGGGGCCGATCCTTATGCCATCATTATTGTCGATCAATTTGTGAGCTTGGTTGGTGTTTGCCCCCTGCTTGAGAGTTGGAAGTACATCACAAGCAACGGTCATGTGGTTTGACCCAACAACTTCATCAAAGTTTAGATCAATCTTGTTTTCTTTGGCAAGCTTCATGATTTGTTCTTTGAAGACGAAGCATTTTTGGATTGGGTGGCCAGTGATGCGATGATATTTGTAGTAGTTAGGGTCATCAACTTTCCCCATGTCTTCTAGCCGCTTGCATTCTGGCAATTCAATCAGCTTCAATTGCAATAGTTGTTCTAAGATGTTTGGCACATCTTCATCGGGGAACGGATATACTTTTTGCTCACGTTCCTTAAAGGTCAGGCGACGCACTTCATTCTTTTGCCACCCTTCAAGCTGTTCTTCATTTGCCTTTGCTCCTCTTCTTGGAACCTTAACTATGGCAGTGTTAACAACCATTGGGTCTTTGAGGTTGGCTTTTGCATTCCTGTCATTCTTCCTTACTTCCTTTTTGCTTTCCTCAAGTATGGGAGGGTTTGTACATCCATGGCTAGAGATACCCAATTCCATGTCATGTGCACGAGTTGCTAACTCTTCAAATGTTCGGGGCTTTATCCCTTGAAGGATGTAAAGAAGTCCCTAATGCATACTTTGGATGCACATCTCTACAGCAGATATTTCAGAAAGTCTATCCTTGCAATCTAAACTCAAAGAACGTTATTGATTGATATAATCGACCACTGGCTCATTTTCCTATTGCTTGGTATTAGTAAGCTCCATCATGCTCACTATTCGACGTGTGCTATATAATCGGTCAAGAAACTCTCTTTCGAGTTGCTCCCATCTATCAATTGACTCAGGTTCTAAGTCTGTATACCAATCAAAGGCATTTCCCTTGAGTGAACGGACAAATTGCTTTACAAGGAGGCTTTCTTGAGTCCCTACGTTCTCACAAGTTTCTACAAAGTGAGCAATGTGTTGCTTAGGATTTCCTTTGCCATCAAACTACAAGAACTTAGGGGGTTGATACCCATTTGTCATTCTCATGTTGTCAATGCGCTTTGTGTAAGGTTTTGAATATGTGAGAGAACTTGTAGAAGAGCCTCCATATTGTGCTCGGATGGTATTTGTTATCATGTCTTGTAATTGTTGGACTGACAACGAAACAACCGAAGTAGATTGTTCTCATCGGGGAGTGTTTTCAATTTCTCTCCCTTCGTCATCCTTCGTAGATGTGAATTTATGACCATTGCTTGATTCATCAAGATCTTGTACTTCGAGTTTGTTCATCAAAGTTGCAATTTAGAGGTCCTTATCTTCAAGTGCTTTTGTGAGAAGGACAATCCTTTGTTCCATTTCGGCCATCTTTTCTTCCATGATAGAGGTGTTAGTCATCATGACTGACACAACTTCCCAAGATGATGGAGAAGAAAGTGATTTGATGTGAGCACGTGGAATCTCATCTTTTGGGTTCCCTTTGATGTGAGAGAAATCGTGCAACCAACTTCTTGTGTAGGAAGAAGAAGATTTGCCCCCATACTTGAGGTGTTCCAAGGTGGAGATGTCCTTATTGATGACCTTGTTTCTTGTAAGAGGGTCTAAGGAGATGATTGTCTGGACCTTGGCTTCATTGGTTGATTGAGATTGAAGTTGATTGTTTGCTTTAGGTTGGCTACAATTGATTGCACCAATGCAGTTGTTGGTAGTAGCCGTACCGAGTCTAATTGAAGTAGTTATTGTTAAAGCTTGAATGTTCTTGCTAGAGGCCATTGAAGTTGGTAGCAAGGTGATGTTGATTTCTTTCTTTGAAGGAGAATGAGATGAAAGGCAGAAATGTCCCACTGGGCGTGCCATAATTTGTAAGAGACTAAATTTCTAGTTTGAAATAAATCAAACGAGTAAAATAGTTTCACAAATGCGAATTTGTATTTATGATTGTGTAGTACAATTCTCTGAAATTACAAAAGAGTGATCCTCTGATTCGATCTCCTTGCAAGACTTATTGATTGGATTTGTGGTAATGTGGTTTTAACTTGAACACAAAATATCCTTAAATTTGGTTGAGGGATGGATCGAAGATTGCTGAAACAGAATTACAATGAATCTCTAGCTATGAGCTTGTTAGAAATCCTTTATTCTTCACGTTCTTCGTGTTCTTTATGTGTTCTTCGTCTTCGAAGGTTTGTGGTGGAAGTTCTTTAGGGCTTTAAAGGCTTGGATCCGTAGAGCTTCACTGATTTATGATTTGTTGATGTTTTCAGACATTTTTGGCTTGATTCCCGCAAACTTTAGGATCTAGGCAGATGATCTGGATGATTCTGCTTCGAATGTTCTCCGATTTTGAGGTTGAAGTTCTTGAAGGCTTTGAGGCTTGATCTTCGCAGAGCTTTTTCACTTCTGAATTTTCGTCCTCCTAAATGTCTTAGGAAGGATTCTATTCATAGGAGTTTGGAGGTGGGTGAGCAACACGTGGCAGAGTCTAATTGGTGACACATGTCACAGCCTGATTGGTCCGCTTGTGTCATCGCTTACATGTGCGAGGCTACTTGTGTCGTCACTTACACGTGCGAGACTATTTGTGTCATTGCTTACACGTGCGTTGATGCATGATTGGTTTTTGCATGACACTTGGCAAATTTCTGTTGGCTTCTGAATAGTGATACATGTCACTAATTGGTGACACATGTCACAGCCTGATTGGTCCGCTTGTGTCATCGCTTACACGTGCGAGGCTACTTGTGTCATCACTTACACGTGCGAGACTGTTTGTGTCATTGCTTACACGTGCGTTGATGCATGATTGGTTTTTGCATGACACTTGGCAAATTTCTGTTGGCTTCTGAATAGTGATAGCAAAACCTAGTAGCAGTACGTGTTGCTTTGTAATTGGCTGTATTTTGTGGACTTTGTAATGTGACGTGTCAGCTTGTGATAGGTCGGGAATTTTCTCTCTCTACAGATACCATTTAACTCAAAAGCTTAGGTCATTGGGTTTAGTGTCATACATGTTATATTTAGTTATTTAAATACCCACTTTTACCGTTATTATCTTATGTGGGCCTTTGTTTTTCAATTTTTGGGTAATAAGAGGAACTTTAATTAACTAGAATTACTCCAGGAGTTTTTATCATGGTACATGCCCATAATATCAAATTCAAAAGCAATAAAACGTTAGAAGGAGGAAAATCAAAGATAACAAAACTCTGTCACAAGTCAATCCTTCTTCAAGCTAGTGGTGCACTAGCCTACATGTTAGCTTCTGTTAAGAGATGTTTAACCTCAGGTTGGGGATCCTACTTAAAAGCTCTCCGCAAATATTGACCAAAGAAGACAGATTAGAGTTAGTCAAGTTTGGATGCATAAGTTTAAACCATCTCTAACAGCCCAAGGCTCAGCTGTAACACTTGCAGTAAACACCAAGGAATAAGGAAGGACTTAAAGGCCAGCTTAATACAAGCATTCAGGTGAGGAACAATGGATAATTGATTCCAGATCATGGCTCGAGTGAATGCTGCACATGGCGTTACAGCCCATACCCCTCATTTTAAAAATGGCTTTCATAGGAATAATACTATGTAGAGACATCCATAGAAAGCATTTGATTTTTGGTAAGATATCCATCTTCCAACTCTAATGTAAGATTTCACTTCTTCCTCCTCTCTCTCTCTCTCTCTCTTTTTTTTTTGAGAGTGAGAGAGAGAGAGAGAGAGAGATAGATAAAAGACACCAATTAAATGTAAATATTTTATTGAGATACTTTATCAAGTTTCTACTATATATACTATGCTAAACAGAAATATAAGGTTGAATTTTATTTACCATCTTATTGGCTTTATTTTGTGTCAAATTTTCTTATATTTTAGCAATTAGTAACCTTGTATTTATGTGCGAATCATGTAAGGGTAGTATGTGAGAGAGTGTGAAGAAGTTGAAGCATCATGCCAATTGGAGCACTATAGGATAAAAAGGACAGACTAGCCATTCAGTTACCTTGTGGCTGGAACTCGCGGCTCAGTCAAGTCACGAGGCCAAGCTACCAGTCAGCTCTGTTTTGAAAAACCTAACTCTTCACATTCCTTTCTCACCTTAGTATATATACCCCTTATACCCAAGAAATGTAAAGAGCTTCCAGAGAGAATTTTGAGAGAGAAACCCTAGAGAAAAACAAGATTGACTTATCCCCAATCTTCACATAGAGACTCTTCAAATTTCTCCACTCTCTTCCTCTCCATTGTTACATCCTTGAGAGGTATATTACCAAAACCTTTTCTCACCATACTCATATCTGTGAGAAGCTTGTTTAGTGCTTTGGGAAGCAATAAAGAAGGGACCAATTTCATATTGGTTGATGCTATGGTCAGTAGCGGAATCCAGTAAGTTAAAGAAGAAATAGGTTCAGCGTAACCTTATTGGAGTAGGAGCTTGGAAGGCCTAGGTACACTGGGTAGATAAGGCTTGGAAGCTCCCATACTATCTGGGATTCGTTTCAAATCTCAATCTTTAATATCGAGAGCTTGCATTTTTTTATGTTTCTAGAACCCTACATGTGCGCGTAAGATCAGGCCTGCATGCGAGTATGTTATGGCTACGCTTGCAGGCTGATTCCTGCATGCGCATGCCAAAAGCTTCCTTAACTTTACTTTTTCAAAATAGATTTATTTGCTCATTAAAAGTTATATTTTTTATTTTAACATTTCTCAAGTCAATTTAACATCTGATTGAGCCCTAAACCAACCTTGGGTCTTAGATTTCAGTATCATTGAGGAACGGGGGCTCAAGTCGTAAGGGGTACAAAATGCGATGTCTACAGTTGGTCTCATTGGTTTTCCTAGGTCATCATATTACTGTCTTCTTTATATTTCCGTACCAAAGTAATATGTTTGCATGTGTTAAACCTAGATCTGAATAATTAATCGGAATTACTACTTGGCTAATTAATTAGATTAAACAAATCAGATTTACAGGGGTCTAAACAAAACAAACATAGGGTTGCTACCCTTGGTCAGAAAAAAAAAATGGCCGAATTTTTGGCTAAAAATATTGTGGATTTAGATTTAAGTTATCACTTTCACAAAAATGACCAAATGTCTATTCTCCATACTGCTATCATAGGCCAACACTGTGGTCTATCTTTCTCACTCTCTCATATACATATATACATATTATAATTAGTAGTGTTTTCAATTACTTTCTATTTTCAAAATGTATAAATTTTATTACGTTTTGCTAATACCATGCTTAACATGTTTTTTTTCTCAAGGAAAAACAAAAATTTAATAAATATGCTCTATCTTTCATGGACAAAGTTTAGCTACAAAATTTGTTATAGTATAAGACTACAACTTTACTCAATAAAATAAATATTTGTGGGTTCTTTCTTTGGACAGAGCCCAAGCCCAGTGGTCTAAGGGGTACTTGGGCCTCCAAAGGATGGTATAGATAGTTGGTGGACTGAGCTTGACTCACCGCAGCTTTGTTGGACTATTTACAAGCCAATCTATGCACAAGACATGAGCTCCACAACACAAATATACATGGACACACACACACATATATATATATATATATATATAGGTTAATTGAATAACTAAGGAAAAGCAAAAGTGCTCAAAGAATGTAAATAAAATAAAGAAGGGATCCTCAAAATAGAGTGAGATTATATTTTTCATTATATCAATAATTTGAATATATTGAGTCCTACTTTTTTGGAATATATCATAAGGTTCAATAAAGTTCAAAAATCATAGGTTTAGATAGCTCTCTTTGGGCTTCCAAGACTTGTGAAGTTTGAATCCAAGTGTATCCTAAAGTATTTTTCTGTAGGATCCTTCACAGTACCTCACTCCTCACTCTATTTCAAGCTCATAGCTCTCTTTCTAGTGCCTTTTCTAGTACATTAATTGCTTCTTGCTGAATGCCCCTTTTGGCTAAAGCTTTAGCCCCCTTTTATAGTGCCACTTCTAGGGTTTTTCCATGCCATTGATCCATTCTTTTGGTGTTTTGGGTACCAAAACCAATGTTATGTCTGTAATATTGGTGACTAATCCTTTCCTCTTTCTCTCATTATTTCCCATTTTGAGGTTTGGCTGCCCAAAAGTCCCCAACTGACTTTCCTATTATGGGAGATCTTGTTTAAGTAATCCCAAATACTCTTCCTAAGTCAAGGCTTCTTATCCTTTTTCCAAGGCCTTTAAAAAGACATCTTAGAGCTCTAGCTACTTCACACTTTGTCCATTTCCTTTAAATAGGCAAAATTCCTCATTGCTGATGATGAAAGGTAGAAAGGCTCCTAACCACCTTCCTTCTTGGTTCCCCTTTCTTGCTTTACCCAAGATACTAGGCTCCTTCATCAAGTGCTGACTTCTAAGCCACCATCTATTCCCAAAGTTTTCTCCTGAATTGTAGGCGGTTGATGGGACATAACCTCTTTCATTTCTTGTGCCTATTGGTATGCCACCTTGAGCTATCCATGTCCCAGTTGGTTTTCCCCAGCATTTCTAGAGGACCCCCCCTAACTCTGGTGGATCCTATACAACCTGGC
This sequence comes from Quercus lobata, assembly GCF_001633185.2. Taxonomy (NCBI): domain Eukaryota; kingdom Viridiplantae; phylum Streptophyta; class Magnoliopsida; order Fagales; family Fagaceae; genus Quercus; species Quercus lobata. Next base: position 71,579,203 of record NC_044908.1, read on the forward strand.
CCATCATCTCCTACTTGCCTCCCTTTTGGGCTTCCTTGGATGCCACCTCTTGCTTAAGTCCATGACCCATGCTTCCCTTTGTACCTCTTTTTTCTTCCTAAGGCCTAATACTTTGTTCTTTTCTCTCCATGGGCCGAGCTCCTCCCTTCTTTATTTTTTCTAAGGGCCAAGCCTTTCTTCTTCATGGGTTAGGCCTCTCCCATTATTAAGGGTCTGGTTCCTTATTGCGATTTTGAACCTCAACAACATTACTGCATATTTTGAAAATCTAACCATTGAGTTGCATATTTTTTACACTCTTAATACACATGTAAACTTTTGTGCCAATCAAATATTATGTACTATATGATCTATAACCCTATATTTTATGCACAACTTTAAACTACTAAAACTTGCAATTTAAATAATTTATTGATGACATAACTATTAATCTTTAATTTTCTAGAAATTTTGCAAATATAGAGGATATAAAAAGAAAAAGTAATTCAATGGTGAATTTGTCAAAATTCATATCCAATAAAAAGATATTAAATAAGGTTGTAACCTTATACTACAATCAATTTTGTAGCTAAATTTTGTTCATCTTCCAATATGCAAATACCGTTATATGGTTACTAGGAAAAGACAAGGAACTTGCAACAAGATTGGAAACAAATGGTCTGACGTGTCTTCACCTGCTAGTGAAAATGCCATTTGCTTTAATAAGGGAGTTCATCCCACATTGGCATTCTGAAGAAATCCTCTGTTATTGTATGTCGTCATCATCACTACTCGCTACTCAACAATCGGTGTCATGTACATATTCTTTGACTGCAGAAATATCTTCATGTGTGAATTCATTTACGAAAGCATTCTTAATTAATTTAAGCACGTTATTAATGCAGGTCTTCCATGTCAGATAGAGGATAACGATGACGATGACGATAGGGATAATGGTCATGATCATAAAAAATTTTCACGAAGTGTCCATTTGGATTTTTTTTTTTTTTTTTCAGCTTATATTCCTATTCAATTTATTTTTGCTATTATTTATGGGTCCCACTGCACTTTTTGGTTCTATTTATAGGTCCCACTGTACTATTTCAACTAACTTTTATCTTTATCCATAGTACTTTCAACAAAAAGTTTTCAGTTTCAACAAAATAAGCGGATCCCAAACAAACCCAAAGTATGTACTAAAGGACGTCTTGTTCCTAATATTCACTAATCACACAAGTAACTCAATTAGGGTAACACTGGTGTAGTTGTAACTTGTATCAATTGCTTATTTCTATAGCAAAAATCTACACTCGTCTTGCACCAAATAACTCTTTACAAATAAATGCATAGAATTAGAAACATAATTTGCTTTAGGAAAACTCAATTGGAAAATTTCAAGAATTTTAGAATATTACTTTGATTAAAACTAAATATAAAACTTTTCAAAACTTTTAAAAAGAGTTCCATTACTATTTTAATAAATATTATTATATTTTTAAATAAAATTTTGGTTTTAATATAACTTAATATTATCATGAAATTCTCTTCAAAACGATAGATCTTGCGTTGATTTATTTGGAGTTTTGAAATAAATTCATGTATTTTGGAGGCACATGATTTGTATTTGTATCATTGTAAATATGTTATAAAACTCTGACTTATATTGTGGAGAAATTGGTATGTTTATCTATATTTATCACGAGGAAAAATAAATCCCCTACAATTTTTTATGGTTCTTTTTCTCATACTTTGGACCTTTTTGAGTTTGAGGCGTGACAGCTTCACTGGTGGCAGCAAATGAGCGAAGCAATTAAACACACCCAGACTTAAAATAATAATAAAAACTTTCACCTGTTTCCTAAACTCACCCATTATTTCCATTGTTGAGCGTGAAAGTACATAGAACACAAGACCATGTCAGAGAGGATGAAGATGATGATGGAGAGTAGAAAATTAATTATTTATCAAAAAAAGAAAAAGAGTAGAGAGTTAATGCTATTATTTATTATTAATTTTTTTTAATAAAAAGAGTTAATGACTTAATTACTAATTTTTAGGGAAATATTATAACATTATCTTGAGTGTTCTTTCACCTGATGTAATATATATCAATTGTCCAAAAAAAATGTAATTCTTATAAAGTTATATTAGGTGTAACTTAAACTTATCTCTCATCCATTTTTTATATATATTGACAAGAATACTTAACATTTTTATTCGATCTCAATATTCTATTTATTTTTATGCAAGCCTATCTAAATGATCTACTTAGAGCAATTGCATCAATAATTCTAAAAACTTATCTATTTTACAAAAAGAACCTACTTTTTTCTATTTTACATCATCACTTTTACAAAACACTCAAATTAGTTTATCTATTCTACACTCTCTTTTATTTCAATAATATTTTGCTCAAATTTTTTATTATTTCACACCTACTGACAACCCCACCAACCTTTAACGCACACCACTCTCTCTTTCTTTTTCTCTTAACACTCTCCTATTCTTTTTCTCATTCTCCTTTCTTTTCTTTCTTATTTCGTCTTTTTCTTCTTCTCCTTCTTCTTCTTCTTTTTTTTCAATTTTGGTTTGACTATGGGCGGTGATTTTGGGTTTGCAATTTGGGTTGGGTTTGATTTTGGGTGATGGTTTTGGGAAAATTTCTCCACTAGTATGAGCAGTCATTTTGGGCGAATTTCAGGAGGATTTCTCCGCTACTACTTCTTCTTCCTCTTTGGCATTTTCTTCTTCTTCTACTACTTATGCATTTTGGGTTTGATTAGTTATATGGGTTTGATGATTTTATTTTAGGAGAGGGTTTGATGAATTTGGGATCTGTATTTAAAATAAATTTGGAGAATTTGATGATTTGTATAAGTTTTTGTTGGATTCAAGAAGATAGAGGAGAAAGAGAGTAAAGGGGGAGAGAGAGAATTAGATGAGAGAGAAAAAAAATTTTAAAAATCAAATAGAAAGCTACGATAACTATATAAATATGCACGGTTCCTGTAGCAATTTTGGAAATGCACAACGTTATAAAGGGACTAATGTGGGTAGATTTTGAAAAAAAATGTGTAAAATAATGCACTTTTTCTATTATAGAAGGACGGATACAAGTGCTCGTAAAGTACTAGCATCAAGTGTGTCAAATGTCAAATATTTGGCATTTAGCACACCAAATACCAAAAAAAATGTCACATGAGAGATTCTAAATGCTAAAATATTTGGTATGGATGAACAGTGCAATCTCAAATCTGAGAGCGCACTGTACACCATTGTAAAAGTTTTATTATTATTTTATTCATTAGTGGGCCCACTTTCTTTTCTTCACTTTTCTTTCTTCTTTTTGCTCTTTCCTTAGAACATTAGTATTGGTGGTGCAAAAAAATTAAATTGATATTTTTAAAACCACAAGCTCCAATTAGTACCCAACTTTAGTGGAGCCAAATGCAAATTTTTTTTTTTCTTCTTTCCTTCTAGCTGTAGTAAACTACGAAGAATAGCAGTTTATTGTACCAAGAAGGCATAAAAAAAATTATTTTTTATTCTCTTCTCTCAATAAAAAAAGGTTTTATCTCTTCTCTCTCTCTCTCTCTCTTCAGTCTTCTCTGAAAGTTTACTTGAGAAAACAGAGTTTTTCCAACAATGGCGGAAGAACCAAAAAAAAGATTGAGAGAGAGAGAGAGAGAGAAAGTGGAGAGAGCTGTGAGAGAATGAATGAAATGAATAGCAACTATTTTCATACTGATACATCTTTACGTGAATATATATACACAATCTCAAAGATAGATTACTCTAACTGCCTAACCGTAGATCCGTAAAAATTGGGACGATTACACAAGTGACTGACACGTCATCAGCTACAAACTCTAACCTCCAGACCGACCTTAATTAACATCACCAACAGCTGGACTTTTCTGCAACTGAACTCTGATATTTTACAAGTCAAAGATAAGGTTAGACAGTGTTGAAACACACCATCTTTGACCAATAACACAGCTACTTGACCTGATCAAACCGACACCATTTCTTTAATGAGAAATGATATTATATTTGAAACACTAGCCGTTAGGAACTTCTTTAAATCTATCTTCATCCCCCCTCAAAAGCTTGGGCACCACAGTGAACAAGATTTTGGAATAGAGAATCTAGAAACGGTGCGTTGGCAAACTCTTTGTAAAAATGTTTAGAAGCTGATCATATGTAGAGATGTATTTAATCTGAAGATCCTTGCAAAGAACTCGTTCACGAACGAAATGGTAGTCAACCTCGATGTGCTTCGTGCGAGCGTGAAAAACAGGATTAGAAGCAATAGCTAAGGCAGAGACGTTATCGCACCAGATCTTGGGAGGAAGAGCAAGAAAAATGCCCAAATCACGAAGAACCTGACGAATCCAACAAAGTTCAGTAGCAGTGGAAGCTAAAGCACGGTACTCAGATTCAGTGGAGGATCTGGAAACTGTTAGTTGTTTCTTAGCACTCCAAGTGATGGGGTTGGACCCCAGATACACAATAAAGCCAGTAGTAGATCTTCAATCATATGGGTCACCAGCCCAATCTGAATTGGAGAAGGCAGATAGTGACAAAGGACCAGGCTTAAGAAGAACACCAAAATGTTGTGTACCAACTAAATAACGGAGGATGCATTTAGCAGCAACAAGATGAACATCTGTGGGGAAGGACATGAATTGACAGACTTGATGCATAGCAAAGCTTAAATCTGGCCTGGTGAAGGTGAGATAGTGCAGAGAGCCAACAAGACTGCGATAAACATGAGGATCAGGAAGAGCTGAGCCATCATCTGGAACAAGACGAACATTGGGAACACAAGGTGTTTTGGCAGGCTTAGAATGAAGCATATTATGCTTAGTGAGAAGGTCAGTGATGTATTTAGCTTGATTGATAAAAAGCCCCTGTGGGGAGCGATGAATGTGAAGTCCTAGAAAGTAGTGTAAATCCCCCAAATCCTTCAACTCAAAAGTTTGGCTCAACTGGGCAATAAGAGATTGAATGAACACTGGAGAGTTACCAGTGAGAATGATGTCATCAACGTAAACCAGGAGATACACAAGAACGCCATTATAACGAAGAATAAACAAAGATGAATTTGCTTGAGAGGATGCAAATCCCATGTGAAGGAGGTGAGTAGAAAACCTCTCAAACTAGACACGGGGAGCCTGTTTCAGCCCATAGAGAGATTTTTGAAGCTTACAGACATAGTTAGGAAACTTGGGATCAACATAACTAGAGGGCTGGACCATGTGAACAGTCTCTTTGAGATGACCATGGAGGAAAGCATTTCGCACATCAAGCTACTTTAAGGGCCAATTAAACTAAACAGCAAGGGATAAAATGATCCTCACAGTAGGAGGCTTAATGACAAGGCTAAACGTCTCATCAAAATCCACACCAAATTGTTGATGAAAGCCCTTTGTCACAAGTCTTGCTTTGTAACGACTGATGGAGCCATCACTGTTGCATTTAAGTTTGTATACCCACTTGCATCCCACAACATTCTGACTGGGATGAGAAGGAACAAGGATCCAAGTATCCTGTCTTTGAAGAGCCTCAAACTCCTCATCCATGGCTTTACACCACTGAGGATATTGGACTGCAATTTTGAAGCTTAGTGGCTCCAATTCTGAGTAATCAATCTTAGCAGTGAGAGCCTAAATAGTAGTGAAGGCTTTGGGTTTGGAAATACCATTTTTAGACCTAGTGACCATTGGATGAGTGTTGGAAGGAATTAAAGGTAAGGAAGCAGGTGTGGGGTCAGATGTAGTGGTAGGGACAGGCTTAGATGTGGGATGTGGAGATGGAGGATCACTAGAAGATATAGAAGTGGATGTAGAGGTGGGTTGAGATTGAATAATGTGAGAATGAAGTAATGTGGCATCTGGAGTAGGCTGAGTAGATGGGACTTGAGGAGGCTAAGTAGAAGTATTAGGAAATGTAGGTGTAGACTGACATATATGAGAAGAATGCCAAGAACCAGAAGATAAAGGAGAAGTCTCAAGATATAAAAACTCAAACTCATTGAATAGAACATGTCTAGTGATGTATATTCTGTGAGTTGTAGGGTCAAGGCAAATATAGCCCTTGGAGTGTGTGGGATAGCCAAGAAATAGACATGGTTTAGTATGTGGTTGAAGTTTGTGAGAGTTGTAAGGGCGAAGCAAGGGAAAACATGTGTAGCCAAAGACCCTAAGGTGACTAATATCTGGTTTAGAGTTGTATAGCTTTTCCCAAGGTGACAGATTGTTTATGATAGGAGTAGAAACTATTTATAATGTGTGTAGCTGTAGAAACAGCATAGGACCAATAGGAAATAGGAAGATGGGAATGGGAAAGGGAAAGTAGAGTAAGTGAACACTCCACAAGGTGTCTGTGTTTCCTTTCTGCCACATCATTCTGTTGTGGTGTGTGTGGACAAGAAAGTTGGTGAGTGATACCTTGGGTTGAGCAGAATTCTTTAAAGGCATTAGAGGTAAACTCTCCACCACAATCTGTCCTTAAAATCTTGATTTTATGGTCAAGCAAATTTTCTACTGTGGCTTTGAAATACTTGAAAATAGTAAAGACATCAGATTTAAATTTGAGCAGGTAAAGCCAAGTGAATTTAGTAAAATCATCAACAAACACCAAATAGTATTTGTAATCATTGATTGAAACAACTGGAGCAGAACCCCATACATCACTGTGAACAAGTTCAAGAGGTCTAGATGACTTAAAGACAGACTCTTTGAAAGGTAATTGACACATTTTGCGATTGAGACAATGTTTACAGTGTGGAACAACAGAATCTTTATTGAATACAATATCTGGACTAGCAGATTTATTGAAAACAGGAGGACAGAAAGTGGAATTTAGAACACTATCACTGGGATGGCCTAGCCTATTATGCCACAACAAGCTATTGGTTGATTTTTGAGCATGGAAAACATGATTGGAGTGAGACTGTGATGGAGCTTGGACAGATTTTGATTTTGAGTAGATTGGGTAGAGGCCATTCTTACTCAAGCCCTAGTAAAGGATTCTCCCCGTAGGAATATCCTGGATAAGGAATTTGTGTGCATCAAAATAACATGAGCAATTATTATGAAGACAAAGTTTGTGTACAGACAGAAGATTAGATGCAATTCTAGGCACATGTAGGACAGTTCTTAGTTGAAATTGATGAAATTTGGTGTGAAGAGAAGAATTACCTATATGGTTAATAGGAAGAAATTGACCATTACCAATTGCTATCTGATCAGGCCCTTTATACTGAGATTGACTTGTTAGATTGTTGAGATTTGCAGTGATATGGTCTGAAGCCCCTGAATCTGTAAGCCATGGATCTGAGTTGCCAAGAATTGCAGTGTTTGATGCTGTTGCCATGGCAGCCAACTTGGTTGGTGGATTCTTGCCTTGATAGGCAAAATCCATTCTGTGGTAACAATCTAGGCCAGTATGACCCATCTTACCACAAATTTGGCATTGTGGATGATCAGGCTTACTAGATTGATTTTGTGAATGATGCTGTGATGAGAAATTGGGATTATAAAAGCCTGAGTTACCACCAGAGTTACTACCAGTGTTGTAGAAACCTGAATTACCACTGGTGTTGCCTTAAGAATGAGGTGTGTAATTGTTTGATCTACCACCACCTCTACCTCTGTTAAAATTGTTTCCTGTGAATTTCCTCCATTGCCATTTGGCTTAAAGTTAGAAGCATACATGGCAAGGGAATGCGGAACAAATTCTGAAACTTCCATCATAGCTTGTTCCTCACTTTGAAGCATGATGGAGAGTTGTTCATAGGAGATAGGATCACTTCTGGTGCGAATAGCAAAACAAAAGTGTGCAAACTCCTTAGGTAAACCTCTAAGAACTATACAAATTAGCTCCTCATTATCAACGACAACTCCAACTGCAAGAAGCTTATCTCTAGCTATCTTGATCTTTTGCAGGAATCCATTAACAGATTCATTACCTTTCTTTAGGCTTTGCAATTCAAGCTTAAGATTCAGTATATTGGCTCTAGATGTTGATGTGAACCTTCGATCCAAAGTGTTCCACACCTCCTGAGCATTTGTGATCCCAACAACCAGAGAGAACACCTGAGGTGTCAGTGTTGAGTTAATCAAAGAAAGAAGAGCTTTGTCTCTTATCCTCCATGTTTGATAGTCTGGATTCACTGTAGTTGTTGGATTGCCCTGTGCATCACGCAGAAAAGGACATGGTGGTGAAATTGAGCCATCAATGTGCTCAATCAAAGAGTAGGCTTCAAGGATAGTCACCAATTGGTGCTTCCATGGAATATAGTTGTTGTAGTCAAGTTTAATGGACATCAGGTTGGACATGTTAGATAGAAGAAGTAATGGCAATTGAGTGGGAGTGATGGTGTTGCTAGTCGAAGAAGAAGTAGTTGCAGAGGCAGTTGTGGAAGCCATGGTATTTGGCTCTGATACCATGAAAGTTTACTTGAGAAAATAGAGTTTTTCCAACAATGGCAGAAGAACCAAAAAAAAGATTGAGAGAGAGAGAGAGAGAGAGAAAGTGGAGAGAGCTGTGAAAGAATGAATGAAATGAATAGCAACTATTTTCATACTGATACATCTTTACGTGAATATATATACACAACCTCAAAGATAGATTACTCTAACTGCCTAACCGTAGATCCGTAAAAATTGGGACGGTTACACAAGTGAGTGACACGTCATCAGCTACAAACTCTAACCTCCAGACCGACCTTAATTAACATCACCAACAGCTGGACTTTTCTGCAACTGAACTCTGATATTTTACAAGTCAAAGATAAGGTTAGACAGTGTTGAAACACACCATCTTTGACCAATAACATAGCTACTTGACCTGATCAAACCGACACCATTTCTTTAATAAGAAATGATATTATATTTGAAACTCTAGCCGTTAGGCACTTCTTTAAATCTATCTTCATTCTCTCATTTTCTTTTTTTACTTTTTTTTCTCTCTCTCTCTCTCTCTGGTGCCTTCCTCATCTCCTTTTCGTAGGTGGGTTCACGATGGTGGGTTAGTGTGGCTTCATGGGTGGGTCGTTGAGTTCATAAGTGGGTTGTTAGATTCACTGGGTTCTTGGGTGGGTTGCTGGATTCATTGTGTAGGTTGCTATGTGGGTTGCTGGGTTCATGGTGTGGGTCGCTGTGGGTTGCTGGGTTCATGGTGTGGGTCGCTATGGGTTGCTGAAATCGGTTTGGTGGTTGTGGTTTGCTGGAATGGTGGTTGTGGGTTATTGGAATTGCTGAAATCGGTTTGCTAGATTATGGGTTGCTAAAATTGGTTTGCTGGAATTGTGGGTCGGTGCAGGTCGCCGTGTGGTTTGCTGGATTTTGGGGATATTCATAAATGAAACTAAATTACAAATGATTTCTTTTAATTTTTAAAATTTTTGTTGTTTTAAGTTGATTAGTTTAGATGTTAGCTCTTGCTTTGCAGGTTCTACTAGCCTAGTGATAAACTCTTGGGGTTGTGGGTGCGGTGGTCGTGGTGGGTTGTGATCGTTGATCAGCCTGTGGTTTGTGTGGCTTGTGTGGCCTGTGATCGTTGATGTGTTTGTGGGTTTTACCGATTTGTGTGGCCTGTGATCATTGAGAGAGAAAGACATGAAGAATAAATAAAAAAATAAAAAAATGAATATTTAAATAAAATGCTAAAAAATATAGAACCATTGATGTTTACATTGTTAAGTCTTATAAAATAAGATGTTAAAATAGATAAAATAGCTTTTTGAGAAGTTAAAAGATAAAAAATATGGCTTCACCAACATGAATACTCTCATGTCCTTGCAAATTGATTGCCTCTCTAAAAACCAAACTTCCTAAAAACCATGAACTACCATTGACAGAATGACCACCAAAAATCAAATCTTTTCCTCCATGAGAATGAAAGCAACATTGAAAATTTTGAAGATCCATCACAAATGAGACTTTCCCAGATCATGCCCTTAGAGCATTTCCAACAGTCCATGCATAGCCAAAATATAGCAAATATTTGCTCCAAATCTCTAATGTTTATGCTCCAACAACTTCTCTATTCGTCAATTTTTTTTCTTTTTTTTTTGCTAATGACCTGATGGGCTACTGTTTATTAGCTATTGAATTTCTTGAATAAAATATTAGAACAACTACTTATTATATTAATTCTTTCTCTCTCCTCCAGATTTCTTTCTCTTTCATTCTCTCTGTTGCTTTTTTTTTTTCCTCTCATTCTCTCATTCACTCTATTGCCGTTGTTGTTGTTGTTTTTTTTTTTTCCCCCTCATAAACCAAATGAAATCAGAAAAATTAAAGGAAAAAAAAAGAAAAAAAAGAGAAAAGAGAGAGACCTGTTCATGAGTAAAAGAATTAATCCAAACAAAAAACAAAATCCAATTCTTAAAATAAAGTTGAATCAGAACAAGCAAATATGAAAAAAGAAAAAAAAAAGAAAAAAGAAAAGAAAGAACAAGCCGATCTGACCCAACGGCGGAGATGCTGGAGCGACGCTGGAGCAGCGGGGCTGGAGATGCTGGAGCGGCGACTGGACGACAAGCCAATCTCTCTCTCTCTCTCTCTCTCTCTCTCTCTCTCTGATGTGAAGCAAAGAGATGCTGGAATGTTCTTGATGAGGTGAAAAAGAAAATAAAAAGAAGGGGGCTGGAGACCTGTGTGGAGGAGAAAAATAGGAAAAAGAAAAAAAAAATGAAAGGAAACGTGGATGAAAATGAAATGATTGGAAGAAAAATAATATTAAAAAAATCATAATTGAAAAATATTACCACAATATTTTCACAATAAATTTTAAGTAACAGATTGTTATTAATTAATATTGGCGAGTAAAAAAATAATTTCAGTGGTGGGTTCAAATTAGAACTAGTAACAACTTTCCACATAAATTTTGTTGTGCAAGTATTACGTAAAATGTTGTGAACATAACACTTCTCATTGAAAAATATAGTTGTTAAAAAAAGAATAAATAATGATTAAAAAAAGAATAAACAATGAATGAAGAAATAATATTTAAATAAGATAGAGAATGGAATAGAGAATTTGTTGAAAGTGTATTTGAAAAAGTGGGCAGGTAAAAGCTAAATGTCACTGTTCATTCTCTAAACAGTACAAAAATTTGCTGAAACTATTAGAAATGCTCTTATCTCCATCAAAACCAAGATTCCTTGAAACCCATTATAGCCCATCCACAAACAAAAATCACAATTTGCACTTCACAATCAAATCTCTAGCACAAAATGTGGTAGTGGTGATTGGTTGATTTTGGCAAGTGGTTGTGGTAGTGGTGGCGGTGGGTTCTAATCTGGTGTGGTGAGGTGTGGGTGGTGGTGGTTTGTGTGGTGGTAGTACCGAATGGGTATGTTTTGTTTTGTTTATTTTTAATAAATTGCAGAAGGTTTCTTAAATGTTTTTTTTTTTTTTTTTTGCTAAATTTTTAAATGTTATTTTAGTGTATTGAATATATTATCTGAATGTATTGAATGAAAAAAATAAAATATATAATATATGGGATTCCTATATTGTAAAAGAATATACTAAAAATAATAAAATAGGTCTTTTAATATATTAAAATAGTATATTTTTGCTACAGCTAATTCTGATGCTCTTACCAGCCCATTTGACTGCTCAATAGACTTTATTTATATGAAACCCAAAAAAAAAAAAAAAAAAAAAAAAAAAAAGCTTGTACAGAGGCCGACATTTGTTTGTCCGCCATTAAATGTTTGTTCTGAAACCCAACAAAAAGTTTATTAAAGGCTCATACCCGGTCGGCCATTCGCCATGAACTTTAAAAAAAATTAAACAAAGGCAAAACAAAAAGCAAGAAGCGCCTAGAAATTGAGAATGGTTGACAGGGATGTTACACTTATGATGTGCTTGACAGTAATTCATAGGGCAAATCAAAGGGTAGAAACGCATAAAGCAGTCAAAGAACAGGAGAGAGAAAGATAAGAAGATCAAGAAGTCACTAAGAAGAAACACAGAAAAAGAACGAGAGAGAGAGAGAGGGAAGATTGAGAAGAAAATATGCTTTCTGAACAATAAGGTATTGAGAAAATAGCTTTTTTATTATATTATGACTTTAGGAAATATAAAAAATATCTTAAATATAATTAAATAATTTTTATTTTTAAGAAATAAAAAAATTTGGTTAAAATTGTAATTTAACAAAATTTAAAAACAAAAAATACTATGAGAGAATTTTTTTTCCTTAAAAATTAGCATATTCTTTATTTTAATATATTTCACATACGTTTGATACATTTTTTTCCTAAAATCTAGCATTCACTAAACTCAGCAGTTTACTTAATTTTAAATCCTAAATTTTAGTTTCTTATAACTTTCTTCCTATGTAAAATTATATTAAACTAAAAAATAAAAAAAGAGCCAAGAGCCTCATCGCACATGCAATGCGCATATGATAAGGCTAATTTTTAATATTTATACTACTATTTAAGAGATTTCCTTTATTTGGGATCCTTATTTTCTTGGTTGAAAAATGCCTCTTCACCTCGTTCAATGGCCACTACAAGTCATCTTATTTTTGTTTCAAATATTAATTTTATAGTTTAATACATGAGTTTTTGTTGGGCATACACATAACACCCAATAGTTTTTTATTTTTTCGTACTCATATTCACACTACCAAAAAAAATAAATAAATAAAAAAAATCAGTTTTTACTGCTCCTTCAAAAACGTCATTATAGATCATTTGAGTGCTCAAGAAAATGAGAATGCCATTGTTTTGGGCAGTGATGATGATTGTTTTGCGATTCTGTTCTCATGACTTCCTTATTGGAATTTGAAATGTTAGATTTTTTTTTTATTCCTAAAAAAAAAGGTGAATAAATCCATTACATTAAGAGCTTTAATTTTAGTGTCACTTTGTTTCTTTTTTGGATTAATAATCTTGAGAAAGTGTTATATGAAGACAATTTAAAAAAAAAAAAAATATATATATATATATATAGATGAATTGTTTTCTATTTTATTTTGTACATTTTTCTATGTATTCTAAGTAATTGGAATATTAAGTTATTATGTTTAAACTAACCTCATCACATGCGCTTTGCATGTATGATGATTTTTTTTTTTTTTTTGTATCATTATTTTTCATTCATTCCAATACTAAGGTTTACAAGTTTTTTCATTAATATTACACATTTTAAACTATTAATACAACTAGAAGTGTCATGAGGCTAGCTTTAAAAAAATAACAAATATGATTTTTCAGTGTTTATTTTTTGGAGTTAGCCTCATAACACTCTTGATTGTATTAGTAGTTCTAAATGCGTAATGCTAATGAAAAAATGTGTAAATCTCAAATTAGAATAAATGAAAAATTATAACACTAAAAAAAAAAATAAAAAAAAATAAAAAAAAAAACCTCATCACATGTGCAAAGTGTATGTAATGAGGCTAGTTATAACCTTATCAGACTAAAATACCAATCAGTTTTTAGTGTCGGGGAGAATTGAACTTTAGATTTCTTATATAACTGTCAAAGACTTTACCAAATAAGTTAACTAGAATCTACGTATATTTGTTTTTTATATAACAGTATTTAAGATTAAAAAAACCAAATTAATAAAAAGGTTAACGGTTAGTCGGATTGGACCGTATGGTCCAGTTCGGCTCTGAAAATAATCGTGTAAACGTGAGTCACATGACATGACTTCAACCACACAGCTCTACTAATAAAAAGAAGTTTTAAATCTTACGTAAAGAAAGATTCTAACAATCTTCCATTATAAAAATCCTAGCACAAAGGTTTAAATTCTACATTTTTATTCTATGCAAAAGAGCATCTAATTTAGTCTTTGCAACATGCTGGCAAAATTTACAAACTTTACCCCCTTAAATAAGCAAAGTAGATACCCTTCAGGCATCCACTCTCTTGTAGATGCATATATGGTAGCCATCAGTAAAACAAAGCACAATGGCGGTATGAAACATAATTATTCCTCACACACATACAAACAGGATGATCGATTTGGAGTTGGGGCAAGTCGAAGGGTTCGATTCGGACAACTTTTCTTCGTTGAGGGATCCTTATATGGCAGCCTTGAATGGAGACTGGGACAACTTCAAGAATTTCTTCACCGAAAAAACTCGCCAGCTCTTGTTTGCCAGTATGACTATCGATTCGGACACTGCACTTCATATTGCGGCATACAGCGGAAAAAAATATGTGCTTGAACATTTGGTTGAGCTCCTACCGTCCCATAGGGTACACGAGGCCTTGTCCAAGAAGAACGATCACGGTAACAATACTTTTCATGAGGTAGCCACCACCAACAAAGTTGAAGCAGCAGAATTCTTGGTTTGTAAACTCAATGCAGTTGATGTAGAGGACCAATTGCTCAAGATACTCAGTGATGAAAACAACCTAGGTGAAACTCCGGTATATAGGGCCGCTGCCTATGGTCATACAAAAATGGCCAAATTTCTGCTTGATGAATATGTAAAAACAAATGTTGACGATATAAGTCTGCACTTTCAAAGAAAAGACAGCGTGTCCATTCTCCATATTGCTGTCATAGGCCAACACTTTGGTCTCTCTCTCATACACATTATTCCTGTTACATTCAAAATTAGAACTTTCTAATCACAAACTTGAGATTATTGCATCTGTACAAATGATGATAAAGTATGCTTATCTTTGGACTTATTATTATTATTATTATTATTTTGGAACAAATATTTGAACTTATTTTCTTCCCTAAAGCATTATTTTGCTACATAGATATAGCGCATGCTTAACGGTCTCTATCTTTCGATACAGACACCGCAATATGGTTATTAGGAAAGGACAAGACACTTGCAGAAAGAAAGGCAACAATGAGAGAGAGAGAACCTGGCCAGACGTGTCTTCAACTGCTAGCAAAAATGCCAACTGCTTTCTGTAGTACATCCCCCTTGGGCACACTGGAGAGATTCGTCTACGTTTGTACGTCTCTACATCTCTTATCTCATGTTCTTCACAACAACATTATTTTTTTAACAAAAATGAAATTATATCCATAAATTTGACCAAAATTTATTTAAGGTTTCTAATTTTACTTTCATTTAATTAAGTAATTTAATTTTTTAATTTACTCAATTAAGGTTTTTTTGGGTCAATTTCTGTTAAATATTGTGTGTCCAAATTTAAAATTTTAAAATTAAAAAAATCCAATTAAGTATTAAAAAAATATTTTCCAGAAAAAGGCATTAAACCAAAGAAAAACACGTCAATGTCGTCCAACTATCTCCCACATGAGTTCGTCCTCGAAACCCTCACATGGGTTTGCAAACTTGGCCAGACGTGCTGGCAAACTTTGGAACTCCTCCATCACCGGCATCAATTTCATCAGTGCCCACGGCCCACCTCAATTTGGCGAACCTATTATATCAGAAGGGTTTTACTTACGTATGCATATATTAGTAAAATTATTTTAAGAAAATTTTTATAAGAAAAAAAAAAGTGATTGGCCTTTTTTTTATGATTTTTTTTTAATTTTTAAATGTATAATTAATGTATATCATAAGGATACACATTGACCCATATAAGAATAATAACAAAAAAAAAATTGATGCATTCGGTTTCTAATACTTAAACACTTATAGAAATATTTTTTTGGTGAAAACACTTACAGAATTTACTCTAGCAAGTTGCGAATTTATTTTTATTGTCTCTCTCGTCCCTTTCTTTTTTTTTTTTTTTTGGTTCTATCTCGTTGAAGTTGAAGCTCCATGACCGGAGCTCTAAGCTTCTCCATTTTCCGCCACTCACCACCACCATCACGGTGGTGGCCTCTCCGAGGCAAAACTGACCCCTCTCTCACGATCTCTCTCCTCGTCAAAGTCTTTATGGCCGGACCTCAAATCTCTGTCACCACCACCACTTGCAGTGGTAGCTTGCTGGTTTACACACTTTCGATCTCACTTTAGCTCTCTAGATCAAGCTCATAATTAACCTCAAATCCCCTCTCTAAATAAAATTCTCTCCAACCCCTAAACTCTCAGACTCTCTGCCTCTCTTTGATTTGGTACCTAAATTGTTGCTAAGCAGCTTATGGACCAGGGGCGAGTGACAAAGCTGTGATGGCATGTAAAAATGTAGTGGCGTGTGAGGTGTTTGTGGGTAGGTTTTCGTGGATGTAAACTGCAGATGATGGGTAATTGAGATTGGTTTATTAGTGTTGATGGGTTGTGGGTTTTATGGATGGTAGTGTGGTTGGTTGTTGTGGTGGCGATTATGGTTTTTCTGGCTAGTTGTGGTGGTTGCTATAGGTGATTTTAGTTTCTGTTGGTGGTGGATGGATGGGTTGATCTGAGTATGGGTTTGGGTGGTAGCCGGCGGATGGGTTGATCTAAATTTAGGTTTGGGTGATGAGTGTGTTGGTTCCCAAATAATATTATCATAAAATCTATCAATTCAAAATAACAAGTACCATTGGTGCAGTGATCATTCTACAAATATAAATGCTTGTAAGGATACAAATATTTACGTAGAAAACTCTTTCTCCTTAAAGGGAAAAACCATAGAAAAAACTTCGAATCAATTCACTGTTGTCAAGGTGCGGTTTTTTCCGTGCTGCCGTCGTTTATTGACTTTGGTCTTATGAACAGTGTATGAGACTCACAAACTTCACTTTTCAGTAACTCTTTCATTAAAAATGGGTCCCACAGCACTATTCACATATTTAAAAATTATTTTGCTACAGTGTTCTCAGTTTTCAGTTTCAGCAAAATAAGTTCTATCCAAACAGACCCCAAATCAATTATAATAATTTTTGTGTATGTCTCATGACTATAGAAAAAAATTTCTTCTTTTTTTCTTTACTCACACAAACACTAATTATCTATCTCTCAAAAGTGGCAACACTTTGCTCTCTCCTCTCTATTTTCTTCTCCAAGCATAGCTCTCTCTTGGTTGTTTTCTTTTTCTCTAAGCAACTACCTTTTGGTTGCTCTCTTTTCTCTTGTGCCGCTTCCTCTTTCTCTATGTTCTATTCAATATGCAGCACACACAAAACCTAATAAAAATTGTCTTTATATATTAACCCAGCCACCTTACACACCTACTGCACACGGATCCTAATTCAACTAGAATTTGGATTCTTGCAAGTCACGGCCAGAACAAAACAAGTCCATAGATGGGCTTTAATGCTATGTGGGCTAGACTATGCACGTGGTGCAACAACAGGGTAGTTGAAAGAGAGAGAGAATCTGAAAGGAAAACATAGAAATGGAGGAGAAGAGAGGGAGATGGGTTATATTATTTTATTGAGTAATGTATAGCAACATTAGTTGAATAACAACATTTCGTGGAAGTTGGAGAGACCTTAGTTGAATAAATTTGAAAATTAGAAAATTCAATTGAACAAAAATAACATTAAAAATCTAAATCAATTTTGGGCTAAACGTTTTTTTTTTTTTTTTTTTTTTTTTAAGAATCAATTTTGGGTCAAATTTAAAGGTTGTAATTTGCATTTTTAACTTATTTCTATACAGGACTCCATTTACTTTCAGCCCAAATAATTCTTATCATGCTTTAGGACAAATATAATAACATAATTTATTTAAGCACATTATTAGTGTAGGCCTTCCTGGCTATGTCGATGACGTTGATGATGGAGCTCAAACACTATCAAGTCAAATGGAAGATTCAGTGAGCGGCCAGAGTATCCAATCAAAAAATCTTTCTTCAAGAGGTATGTACACAATGAAATCGTTCCTAATATTGGCTAATCAGAGCATCAGCGTTGGACAATGTCAATGCCAAATATTAGAAGAATTTGATATTTTAAGCCTTAAAGTGTTCTGCATCAAGGAATGTTAATCCCAGGTATTGCAAATTTTTTTGCAATACTGCTACAGTACAATTCTATCTTTGGAATTGTACTGTAGCAGTATTGTAAAAAAAAAAAAAATATATATATATATATATATATATTTTTTAATCAACTTTCCCTGACATTTCTCTCTCCTCTCTCATAATTTCTGTACTCTTCTCTCTCTTCATTCTCTCTTTATCATCTGCTCTCTCCTCTCTTCACACCCAAACATCATCCACCTCCCAACATCTCGCAGTGGTTCATTTTTTCTGGTGGGTTGCGATCTGGCGGTTTTTTTTTTTTTGTTTTTTTTGTTTTTTTTTTGGCCTGTGACCAGTGCTAAAAGGAAATGGTGGGTATTACTGAGGTGAGTTATGGGTCACGGAGATCGGAGTGGGCTGAATTGGGTTGTGGGTATGGCTGAAGTGGGTCACGGCGTGGGTCACAAAGATCGGAGTGGGCTGAGGTGGGTCACGGAGATCGGAGTAGGCTGAAGTGGGTTGTGGGTATGGTTGAAGTGGGTCACGGCATGGGTCATGGAGATCGGAGTGGACTTAAGTGGGTTGTGGGTATGGCTAAAGTGGGTCACGGCGTGGGTCATGGAGATCGGAGATTGGAGATCGGAGTGGGCTGAAGTGGGTTGTGGGTATGGCTGAAGTGGGTCACGGCGTGGGTTATGGCATGGGTCACGGAGATCGGAGTGGGCTAAAGTGGGTTGTGGTATGGCTGAAGTGGGTCACAGCGAGGTCAATGTTTCTGGGTTTCTATTGTGAGGCTGGGTTTCTGTTGGTGAGTCCGGTGTTGTTGGGTTTCTGTTGTGATGCTGTTTTTTTTTTTTTTTTTTTTAATATGGGAATTTTGTTCCGGTGGGATTTTAGAGGAACTCCTTTGTACATGTCGCCGGAATCAGTTAATCACAATGACTACGAATCGCCGACGAATATTTGGGCTTGTTGAGTTGTGGTTGTAGTGAGAATATTTTTATATTATTTTTATTTTACTTTATATTATTTTAATGTGTAGTATGGTAAAATAGAATTTTGGGATATTAGGTGTGTTGTAAAATGGTATGGTCTAATTGATAAAGTAGCTTTTTGAAATTGTAAAATGGGATAGAGTAGCATTTCCTGATGCTAATGTTCTCACGACTGTAGCGTGCATGTGGAATAAATTTTTGCTAAAAATCATATTTGCTTATTTTTCTAGTTAAAAATTGGCAAAAATAGAGATGCACCTTGAGACTTTAAAAACTGTTTATAATAAAATAAAGTGTATTTGGGTATTTAGTGGTTTTCGATAATTTATTTGCGTAAGGTTTATTATGAAAATATAGTTTATGGTGATTTTTAAGCTAAATATGTGACAAAAGCTAAATGCTAGTTTTGTTTATATATATATATATATATATATTAAAGTGCTAAAAGATTAAAAGCTTTTGGCAAACGAACCTAAAATAAAAGCTAAAAGATTAAAAAGGTAGCTAGTACATCAACTTTTTCAAGCTAAACTCACTTGGACCTAGTACCATGGTTTTGAAAACCGGACCGGACCAATACAACCGAGAACCAACTTTCAATTCAGTCCTGTTATGGGCAAAAATCGGAAAATTTTGAAAACCGGTCAGTTCAACCGGTCAAATCAGTTACTGATTGGTTGGGGTTATCTAACTTCCCAACCTAAAACTACGTTATTTTGGTCCTAAAAATTAACCCTTAAGTCCTTAGTTCACTCTCT
Source organism: Quercus lobata (assembly GCF_001633185.2). Lineage (NCBI taxonomy): Eukaryota > Viridiplantae > Streptophyta > Magnoliopsida > Fagales > Fagaceae > Quercus > Quercus lobata. The sequence continues at coordinate 71,598,750 of NC_044908.1, forward strand.
CATCTCAGAATCACTCATCATGCCTCTTCTCTGAGTTCTCTCATCTTTGTGACTCTCACTCACCTCACTCATGACTCAACTCAACTCAAGCTGTCTCTACCTCACTCTATTTTCTACACCTCTCTCTACTTCACGCTCACACATAGTCTCGCGCTCGTGGCTCTCAATTTTTTTTTTCCTTCTCATCCTCACGACATCTGAAGTTCGATTGGGTTTTTTTTTTTTTTTTTTTCCCCTTCTCGGTCTCGCCCTCACCCTTTGAGCTCTACTCTCTACTTCTAAGTGCTGGGTTTTCTAATTGGGTTTGTCATTTTGATTTTGATTTTCTCAGTTTTTTTTTTTTTTTTTTCATTTCTCTCGGCTTCATCAAGTAATAATTAATATTCTTTTCTTTTTTATGATTTTGATTACTTGATTTTGATTCTGATCATTTTCTCTGTTCTTTTTTTTATTTTTTTATTTCTCAGATTCTCAGATTCACAGTTCATGTTCTCAACTTCATCTTAGGTTCTCCTTCCGTGACTTCACTGGTAAGTGGTAACTTCTATCGTTAATTCTCCTTTCAATTATTAGTTTACAATAGCATTTTAGTTTATTTGTGATTTTGTGTATATTGTGAATTTGATTTACAAAGCATTATTTTTTTGTGAAATATAGTTTATAGAGTATTATACTATAGTTTGTGTATGTTGTGTTGATGAATTTATTTGTTGATAAAATGGTTGCTGCCAGTCTGAAATTGTTGAGAAATTGTTGACTATTGTTTATGTATGTTGTGTTGATGAATTTCTTTGTTGATAAAATGGTTGCTGCTAGTTTGAAATTGTTGAGTGAAATGAAGTCCGCCTCTGCCAGTCTGAAATTGTTTGTGGATGTAAATGTAATGACTAACGAACTTATTTATTTGGTTTTGTTGAAAGTTTAATCATGTTAAGTGATAGGCCAAAAAAAAATTGACCCCTTGTGATAAATTAATTAATTAATTAACCAAGTTTATTAATTAATCAAATTAACATGCAAAGCACATGGTAGCACAAACAAATCACTAAACAACTAAATATGCAGCAGAAAATAAATAACACGGTGATTTGTTTACGAATGGGGAAAACCTAACGGCAAAAACCCCACCGAGTGATTTTAAAGGAATCCCAAGTACCTTACCAGCCTACAATTGAACCCTTACCGCAATACCCAATTGAACTTGTTCAGTAGTGATAGTTCCCCTTTCAATGCACGGCTCCCAAGTACGTGACTAACCAATTACGCAGATCCCAGTACACGACTTCAATCACCAACTAAGAAGCTTGCAAAGTTCTTCAGTTCATCCACACGATGAAGATCAAGAAGATGCTTGGTCACAAAACCCTACGGTGCACATACACAACAACTTCTTCAAGAGAAAGAGATGAACTAGGGTAAGAACTTCATCTTCGGTCACAATTTGCTTGAACAGAGTTTGCTCAATGCTTGTGCAATTTGTGAACTCTTTGATGGCGCTTAAAACAATCCTTTTATATGTCTAAGGTTAGGAGAAAAGAAGGCCTAAAGACACATTCACAGATTCCAAGAAAATCATATCAGAATTTTGAAATTCTTAAATCTCAACAGATAGGAGGTGTCGAGTAGCTGTCGAGCAGGTGTTGAGCACACGAGCTAAACAGCTTCCTTAAACCTCGAAACATGCTAGTTGTCGAGCTTTAGTAATTCTGCACTTTCAACTTGTTTTCTTGAACAAGCTTGAAGGCTTCAACATTTGATCTTGAAACATGGTTTCTTGAAGGATTTAAATACATCATAAATCTACCCAAATACAAGTAAAGTGCATTTTGTTAAAGGATAAGTCAATTACATAAAATCATGACATATATTCTTAATATGTGAAACATATATGTCCTAACAATCTCCCCCTTTGGCAATCCGTGACAAAACCACAACAAACAAATGAGCATATGAGAGAAGTCATAAATCACTCAACTCATACTCATTTGTTGAATACAATAAAATCTATCTTAACACAAACTCTTGAAAAACTTGGCAAGAAGAGAGTTTATGGCAAGTAGACTTTGACAACATGTATTTCTAAAACATTTTAAACAAAACTCATTAAGGCATCTTTGTGTAAAACAAAAATAATAGATTGCATACAAGCATAAGAAACATGTGTATAAAGAGAGAAAAGAAACAACACATGTAAGGGTAGGTGAAAGAAACATACATCCACATATAAAGAGAATAAGTACAATGTATGTGAAAAAGTGGTCACAAGACCTAATGTACAAGAACAATGTATCTATAAAAGAAAGAAAGGAAAAGATACATAATATCCTCATTACATCCCTCATATCAATACTCCTCCTAAGAAAATGGTCCTATACTAACTCTCCCCCTAAGAATGACTACTCTCATATCAAAAACTACTCCCCATTTTTGTCACGAGTGACAAAGGGTAAGAGTGTCAAGTAGACATCTCATCGGTAGAGCTAGCATCTCCATCATCTTCATCCTCAAAAGCATCATCGTCATCATCATCATCATTATCATCATCATAATCAGAATCAAAAGAAGGTGGTGAAGGAGTAGCCTCAAGAGCAAATCCGCCCATGGTCACCTGTCGTCATGCAATACAGCCAACACGGACGTTCATCTGATACATCTCTATAGAGATTGTATCTAGACAAGCATCCATACGCTGTAGCTATGCCATGATGTCTCCTAGAGTCACATTGCCTAAAGAAGAGGAGGGAGCAGATGTGGATGGAGCAAAACGGGATGGAGCTGAACAGGAGGGAGGAGATGCTGAATCCGACTGCCTCGACCGAAACTGTGCCTCGCTATGTTTAACGGTAGTGTAGTCTATGGCACATATGACAGAAAAATGGTCGGAAGAGGGAAAAGGAACAGAAAAATGGCGTAAGATCCTCATGATAGCGGAAGGAAAGATGAGCTTATCACGAGATGCCAAATCTAGATGAACATCTATAATAGAAAGAATGAAATGAGAAGGGAAGTCTATAGTAAGATGCTCAAGAAGAGACAACAAAAACCTAGCACGAGGCTCTATGATGGAGTTGTAGTGAGAGAGTGGATGAAGTACAAAAGTCATCACCATGTTAATGAATCTAGGACCTTTAGCAATACCCCAATCAGAAGGGCGCTCACAGAAAGCAACCATGAGATCATCCTTGGATACAGTCTGCAGACGCTCACAACTAGGATAGTCAAGAAACTCTATCCTAGGAACTTGAAGCACATCTGCAACAAGCTGCAGTGTGACAGGAATGTGCATACCTCGAAAGGCGAGTGAAGAAAAGAGGTACTGAACGATCAATCTCGTGCATGTTAGAGTAAAACTCCTGGATAAGCACGAGAGGACAAGTGACTGGGACGTCACACAGTGACTCCCATTCCTCACTGTGAATGACAATGGGAAGGCCAGTGTCAGCGAAGTCTGCCAGAATGACTTGGCATTCCAAATGAACACCTCGTTTAGAAAATTACTCCAAGATTGTCTTGTGGGCTTCATCATCATAGAACTGAAGAGAGAGAGGAGCAGAATCAGAAGATGAAGAAGTTCCGGAATGAAGAGGGTTCCGAGCCATTTACACTTAGGTGCCATAAACACGACTAACGTAAACAGAAAGAGAGGGAGAGAAAGAAAGAAAATCAAAAAAGTCCCAAGCAATTCAAATATAACAAGTATATTGAAAAGAGAGTACATATGCATGGGAAATGCATGAACATATGACATGTAAAATAAATTGCATCATGGGTTCAGCCCAATCCAAACCTATCAGCATACAAACAGTTTGCACACATCTAAATGCATGACAATACTATTATAATGCTAATGTGATGAAATATATGAGATTTTAAACTCATTTAAGTGAAAACCCATCCCAAAATTTCAACAATAACTCATTAATTTTGAAAAACCCTAAAATTTTTCAAAAACCCGAAAACCTAGGTTTCAAAACATGAAATGCATGATGAATGAGAGATAAGTGAGGAAAATCTTGAAAAAGCTTGAAGAAACCTTGAGGATCAAGATTGGAGTGAGATGAGATTGTTTGGAAGAGAAAAGAAAGAGCTATTGAGAGAGAGATCGAAAGAAAAGAGCTGCGGATCGCACGAGGAGAATAAATAGTGCCTTAGTTTCTCAACAGATGATGGTGTTGAGAGGTGTCGAGACATTTGTCGAGGAAGGTGTCGAGAAATTGGTTTTCAACAGATACAAGTATCAAGGAGGTGTTGAGGAACAAACCATCAAATACAAGAACAGAAGCTCGATCGATCCACCAGGTGTAGAGAAGCTATCGAGGAGGCAGAAAGTTTCTTCGATCCACTAGGTGTCGAGAAGTTAACGAGATTGCAATAAGAAAAAGCTGAAGAAGCTCAACAAACAGCAAGGTATCAAGGAGGTGTCGAGCTAGCTTTTAAAAGCAATTTTTTGAGAAGTGAAAAACACATACATGAATGCAATCCAACATGCAACTCAACAAATGATCCAATCAACATATTAAGCTTTCAAAATCATCTCTTAACAATAATTTTAAGCACTTGGATCTTAAAAAAAAAACACACACACACACACACTAAACAAGTCTAACCGATTTTATTTTTCAAAAAACAAGTCAAGACAGTTTAGTGAACATGCATTAACACATGTAAAACCTTGTGATGGCCAAATCACATTGTACCTGCATATGTATCAAAAGTAGCAAAGAATGTTGCATGTTGTGTGTGAAAAACATCGCAAGATTTCATAAGTGTATACTTGTTATGACGATTTGAGATATGAGAAAATCACTTTAACTCACACACAATCATAACTGTTTGATGGGGACTATCACCTTCAAGGTGCATCCTATAACTCTCACATCTCCTAGAATACACGCTTGCAATCATATTTTAAGTATTTTTGATCTTTTTGCTTTTTATTTTTCTTTGCATATTTTTCTTTTAAGCAAATCATGCATGGGCGTATAAGAGATAGAAAAGAAATACCCAATGATGGTAAGCATTTGACATTCCAATTTTGCTATGCTGAAGTACACAAATGTCATTGACACTGCACTTTTGCTATGCCGAAGCATACAAGTGTCATATTATGATTGACGGGCAAAAATGGTGAGATGGTTATTTATGCCTTTCTCTTAGGATTTTTTTAGTTCTACCCGTCAAAAAGAGTGATACGAGTGTTAAGTACAAGAGATAATTTAATCTTACTCATCACAAACAAAAGCCACAAAGCTCACTTACTTAGTTGTGCATAGAAATGCTCATCTAAACTACAAAAGATACAAAGTTTAGAAAACTTTGTTTTAATGGCCATCTAAGGTACACAAGTACCAATGTACACAAAACACACATTGTTTTTGTATTTTTCTAATTTTTCAATTTTTTTTAATTTTTATACAAAAAAAAAAAAAAACAAAACAAAAAAAACAAAACAGAAAAATAACCAAACAAAAACATGTTAAACAAAACAACACAATGAATAAAACTAGACTGACTCAAAACTTGAAGGCAAAACACACAAGTAATGCACACACAAAAACAAGAAGAGAGAAAGAGAAAAGTGATAAAATCATTTGGAGCCCTTTTCCTTCCACACCTTGGAAGAACCTTTCCGTCTAGCAAACCCTTGAACCGGCGGTGAGGGGGAAGAGTTAAAACCATTCAAGTTTGAAAGGAACATGAGGGCTTTGAGAAGATCTCCAAGAGGAGCAAGAGAGGATTGAAACTGATTTTGGTTCCCATATGCTATCATGCCGTTGCTTTGTTGAGTGGCTAGCCACTTATAGCAATTTGGTCGAGTATGACCGATAACTCCACAATGATGACAAAGATACTGCTTCTTCTGTTTAGACTTTTGAGAGTTAGCCTTTTTAGCCCTAGGGTTTTTTACATCTTTCTTCTCAATTTCAGGGGGTGCTCCTAAGATAGATTTACCCTTGTCTAAGTTCTCACTAGCTAATTCAGTTTTAATCTCATTGTTCTCAATTTTAACATTCTTAGCAGGAGGAACAAAAACAGTAGTACTAGTAGAAGCAATATTCGAGGAAGAGAAACCATACCCTAAATCTGTTCGATCTGAAGCAGATTTCTGAATGCTGAGCATCTCATTAAGCTTCGTACTTGAAGTCCTCTCAAATTGAGCTCTGTCAAATTGAGCTCTGACTTGAAACAGCTCCGCTTCAAGCTTCTTGGTCTTCTCAGCCAAGAAATTGTTCTCGAACCTCAGTACTCTAATAGTTTGATTAGCCTCATCAAACTTTGTGGAAAGCTCCTCACAGTCAAGTTCCACATCACTGAGCTTCTTGGTGGTTAGCTTATACAGTTTCTCATGCTTCTCAGAAAGCTTGTACAGTTTTTCATAGGCTGTATGGATGTCATCTTGATCATCCATCTTCTCAAACTTGGATTCCACCAATTCTTCTTCTTCAACCACATCTTCAACAATCCCATCAGTAGGATTAATAGTGGCAGTGAAGGCATTCAAGATTCCGTCATCCTCATGGTCGGAATCATCCTCAAGCTTGGTGTCGCTCAAAGTAGCTGCAAGTGCCTTGCTCTTCCTAATGCTCTTAAGATATGTAGGACACTCATGTTTCATGTGACCAAAGCCTTTACACCTAAAGCACTTAGGTCCTGTGGGAACAGTGTACTGATCACCATCCCTAGCATCTTTCTTCCCTTTGTCTTGACTCTTGAACTGAGAAGAACTAGATTGCCTACGGTCCTTGTCAAAGCCCTTTCCATTGGCATTCTTCATAAACTTCTTGAACTACTTGGTGATGTAGGACTTCATCTTAGAATCTTCATCATCTGAAGACTCATCTGTCTCACTGGTCTTGACCTTCAGTGCCATGCTCTTGCCTTTACCCGTCTTGCCTATTCTTGTTAACCCTAGCTCGTAGGTCTGTAAGTTTCCAACCAACTTAGTCAAAGGAATCTTGTCAAAATCCTTTGATTCCTCTATCGCCATGATCTTGGCATGGAATCTCTCAAGTAGAGATTTAAGCACCTTCCTTACAATCTTGGGTTCAGGAATGGTTTCCCCAAGATTGAAGGCCGAGTTCACTATGTCCTTTAGCTTGGCATAGAACTCATCGAATGACTCATCCTCCTCCATCTTTATCTCTTCAAAGTTTTTAATGAGTCTCTGAAGCTTTGAATCCTTGACAACTTTTGTACCCTCATAGGTTGTCTGGAGGATGGTCCATGCTTCCTTAGTAGTTTCAGTAGAGGATATCTTCTTGAACTCCTTATTGGTAACCGCACTAAATAAAGCATTCAATACCCTGCTGTTGAAGTTTGCCGCCTTGATCTTGGCTTCATCCCAATCGGCCAGCGCTTTCTTTGGCTTAGTCCAGCCAATCTCGATAGCTTACCACACCTTCTCATCTAAAGATTGCAAGAAAGCTCTCATGCGTACTTTCCAGTATGCATAGTTAGTGATGGTTTTTAGACCCCTTAAACAATTGATTTAACCTAGGTAATTAGCCAAGTTGTTACTAGGTCCAATTAAACAAGTCTAGGTTATCACAATAACAAAGATCAAATCATGCAAAGCAGCGGAAAATAAATAACACAAGATATGATCACCCAGGAAACCAAACAGGTAAAAACCTGGGAAGGATTTGACCTAGCTATCCTCAAGGTAAACTTGAATCCACTATCTTAAAAGAATCGAAGTTCATACAATAAGACTTACAAGCCCCCATGCTCGACTTCTTATTGCTACCAACCAGTAGAACTTACTGACACGACCACGTGCAAACTCCGAATCCACGGACTCCTTCTTTCTTGGATTCACCACCAAATACAAGCACACCCGCTTGTGTTTTCTTTAAACTTCAATGGTAGCAACTGAATTGATCGTCAAGGCATAGATAAATCTTCTCCTTGAAAACCCTAAGTTTGTGTAAAGGAAAGCTCCTCTAGATCTCACAAGAGATTTACACAAACCGCAATTATGAGCAACACTAAAACGTGGCTAGGGTTTGCCTTTTATACTTAGGACAAATAAGAAACCCTAAAAATGTTTTAAAACACTTAGGGCTGAGTTGGAAAAGTCTGTAGAAAATCTTTCTGCCCGAGCTTCGATCGATTGAGCCAGGCTGAAAGGCACAATGTTTTCCTACTTTAACTCGATTCCAACTTTACATAAATGCACAACGTTGAGCTAGACTAAAACAATTCTAAACACATTGTTTTGATCATGGTTTGCCAACAATACAAATTAGAGTTCTAAATATATAAAATCATAAGATTTTAGAACTTAACAGTTAGTACCATCAAATAAAGGAGGTATAATTAATGACTGTCCTCTATTCATGACAAATAGGAGTCAACAGATAAAACACAACAAAGATTAACCCTAATCAGAGTGTGCCTACTCTGATACCACTTGATAGGCCAAAAACAAATTGACCCCTTGTAATTAATTAATTAATTAATTAACTAAGTTTATTAATTAATCAAATTAACATGCAAAGAGCGTGGTAGCACAACAAATCACCAAGCAACTAAATATGCAGCGGAAAATAAATAACACGGTGATTTATTTACGAATGGGAAAAATCTAACGGCAAAAATCCCACCAGGGAATTTTCAAGTCACCACTCCCGAAACTCTACTATTATCACAACAAGCGGTTACAAGTCAAGGAATCCCAAGTATCTTACCAACCTACAGTTGAACCCTTACCCCAATATCAAATTAGACTTGTTCTGTAGTGACAGTTCCCCTTTTGATGCACAGCTCCCAAGTACGTGACTAACCAGTTGTGCAGATCCCAGTACGCGACTTCAATCACCAACTAAGAAGGCTGTTGGCTACAAAATTCTTCAATTCATCCACACGATGAAGATAAAAAAAATGCTTGGTCACAAAACCCTACGGTGCACATACACGTCATCTTCTTCAAGAGAAAGAGACGAACTAAGGCAAGAACTTCATCTTCAGTCACAATTTGTTGAACAGAGTTTGCTTAATGCTTGTGCAACTTGTGAACTCTTTAACGGCCCTTAAAACAATCCTTTTATATGTCTAGGGTTAGGAGAAAAGAAGGCCTAAAGACACATTCACGGATCCTAAGAAAATCATATCAAAATTTTGAAATTCTTAAACCTCGACAGATAGGAGGTGTCGAGTAGTGGTCGAGCACACGGGTTGAACAGCTTCATTAAACCTCGACACATGCTAGATGTCGAGCTTTAGTAATTCTGTACTTTCAGCTTGTTTTCTTGAACAAACTTGAAGGCTTCAATACTTGATTTTGAAACATGGTTTCTTGAAGTATTTAACACATTCTAAATCTACCTAAATACAAGTAAAGTGCGTTTTGTCAAAGGATAAGCCAATGACATAAAATCATGACATATGTTCTTAATATGTGAAACACATGTCCTAACATTAAAGATGATTGTTTTGTAATGTTATTATGTTAAATTCTTTAAAAAGATGTTATATACTTGTATTTTTTTTTAAAGGAAACATATTTATTACTATTGGTTTGTTAGTTTTAGTATATTAAAAAATTATTAATTATTTATATAATTTAAATAAATAATAATTAAATTATTTATGACATCACCAGTTCTACCATCGTTCAGAACCTGGTTCGACCAAAAAACTGGTAATTAGCTCCTCGATTGTTTCTTTCACCGAACCGGTTTTTAAAACCATGCCTAGTACACATACCTTTTCAAAGTGTGGTTATAAGGTTATTGAGAAAAATGACCCCAAAAAAATATGGGCCCAGGAAAGTTTTCCCATAAACGTTTTCACTTAGATATTTAGGGTCTGTTTGGATACCGCTTATTGCTAAAAATTGAAAACACTGTAGCAAAATAATTTTTAATTGTGTGAATAGTATCATGGGATCCAGTTTTAATGAAAATTTTGCTAAAAAAAGTACTTGTGGGTCCCGTGAATAGTGCACGGGACCCATTAACAGAGACGTAAACGGGCTGAAAAACATTTTCAACGCAATCCAAACAAACACTTAGCTTATTTGTTATGTATAAGCTTTTAAAGTTTCACGTTTTTTCATATACATCAATTACTAGGGAAAATATCTTCTAACACAATCTCATGAGACTAATGTCTCACCGACATGTGGTCTTATGTGTGTATTGGACCCACATGTCAATGGGACATTGGTCTTATGATTGTCTCATAAAAGATTTTTCCCTGTTACTAACTGATGATGCCAAAAAATCATCAATTGAACTCCTTGTCAATACAGTTGGATGAAGGCATTGGCTTTGTCTAGATATGAACCTTTTGGTGTTGTTCTTCTCTAGCTTTATGGCTGATGATGCAGAAAATCATCAATTGAACTCCTTGTCAATACAAATGGATGAAGGCGTTGGATTCGACCTAAGACGAACCAGCAATAAGGTGTGAAATAGAGAAAAAGAAATATATCGGTGTGGTGTTTGCCAAACACCCTTTGATGATTAAGTTAGAAACGAATTCAATTGAAGTATATCACAAAAGACTTCAACTTAGGAATAGTTTTTGGATGAGAATTGTCTACCTCTTTGCCTTTGGTTTGTGTGGGTTTTTATAGCCCTTGTCTTCATTGTTTGAATGAATATCTTCATTTATGAGATATGGAACCATTGGTATTAATGGCTGGCTTTAATTGTCTACCAAAGGCTATTCATTCGTTGGTGCCCTTACGTTACTCCTTAGTTGCCTGAGGCATTGAATCTCTATTATGGCTTTGTTCGTCATTGATGTCTGTACGTTACGCCTTACATTGAATAACATTTAATTCGTCTGTCAAGAGATGGATGATCTTGATAAATTAACACTCATCAGTAATGAATGTGGAGGCATTATAGACTTCAATGGTATTTTGCCCATTGATTTTTCGGTTTTGCTTTTACCTATCTGGCTCGTTAACCGTTACTTATATCATTTATAAGGAACTCATTTAATGTATGATGTAATCATTCCTCATATAGATGATGCTGGGTTGATGGACGATGTTAAAATTTTCTTCTTTTGCTATATGATGGATGAGGGTGATTTTTCTCCTCTTTAGTTGCCCCACTATTCCTGTCGTCATCTTTATGGACGCAGTTGGAATATGAAAGGTGATGAAGCCAAATTCGTTAGTCGATAGGTTCCTCCAGGCAAAATTCGACGTGAATGAGTTTGAGACCAGCAAGAGAATAATAATGGTGTTTCTCTTCTCTTGATCACCGGAATGGTGCCAGCCAAGGAGCTTTTGCTTAGGTTCTGAGGTGGTTTATGTAGATCTCTGACTTATCTAACCGTTGGAGGCCTCCAATGGTGGTTTTAATGGCTCTTGTAACACCTCTAGTGGCTTTATGAGGTAATTGATTATCTTACCAACGGTGTACAACCATAGGTGACTTTATGTTTAGATCGTCCACCTGTAGGTGACTTGGGTTGTTCGTCCACCCATAGGTGACTTTTTGTTTGGACCGTCTACCCGTAGGCGACTTGGTCATCCGTCCACCCATAGGCGACTTTGTGTTTGGACCATCCACTTGTAGGCGACTTCAGTCGTTCGTCCACCCATAAGCGACTTTGTGTTTGGACTGTCCACCAGTAGGTGACTTTGTGTTTGGACTGTCCACTCGTAGGTGGCTTTGGTCGTCCGTCAACCCATAGGCAGCTTTGTGTTTGGACCGTCCATCTGTAGGTGACTTTGGTTGTCTGTCCACCCGGAAACGACTTTGTGTTTAGATTGTCCTCCCGTAGGTGACTTTGTGTTTAGACCTTCCACCTGTAGGAGACTTTGTGTTTGGACCGTCCACCCATAGGCGACTTTTTGTTTAGACCATCCACCCGTAAGTGATTTTGGTCATCCGTCCACCCTTAGGAAACTTTATGTTAAACCGTCCACCCTTCGGCGACTTTAATCATTCGTCCACCCTTCGGGGACTTTGTGTTTAAATCGTCCACCTGTAGGTGACTTTGTGTTTCGACTGTCCACCCATAGGCGACTTTGGTCGTTTGTCCACTCGTAGGCGACTTTGTGTTTGGACCACCCACCTGTAGGCGACTTTGGTTGTCTATCAACCCGTAGGAAACTTTATGTTTAGACCATCCACCCGTAGGCAACTTTGGTCTTTGTACTCTGATCTCTTTCCTTATTAAGGCTGAATTGGCTGCGGCCATTGAGACTACTAGGTAAAGGTAGAGTTCTTCCCTCTTGATGGATGGGCTTAGCAATGGTGGTTATACATGATAAACTTTTAGCTTCTTCATTCGCACTCGTCCGTCCATTCAAACGCTTTTTTATGGGTTTTGAAGAATGGGAAGCATTTATCAATGGCTCGTGAGACAAACCAATTCATGGTTGCTACCTTGCCTGTCAGGCTTTGGACTTCTTTCATTGTTTTTGGGGATGTTAGCTCCAAGATGGCCCTCACTTTGTCAAGATTTGCCTCTATCCCTCATTATGATACCATGAATTCCAAGAATTTACCTGAAGAAACTCCAAAAACACATTTGGTTGGATTTAATTTCATGTTATACTTACAGTGTGTATTGAAGGTATTTTTGAGGTCGTCCAGGTGTTCTTCTTCAGCCTTGCTTTTCATTAGCATGTTATCTAATTATCACATTGTATGTGGAAGGCCAATCCACTACTAGGAAATCAATTTCCTTGGATATTTAGGCTAGATAAGTTCCTACAATGATGGTTAGTGTAACAACCCCATTGAGGTATTATATCTTGTCACCTATGAAATTTACAAGAAGTGATGTGAATGGATGGAGTCATTCTTTCGTTATCTTTATCTGTTGGAAGGCAAGCATGTAGAGGATGTTTGCTGAACTTCCTTTGTCGATCAAGATTCGATGAATGTTATACTCCTCTATCCTTAACATAATTACCAAGGGATCTTCATGAGGCTGTCTAATCCCTCTAGCATCTCATTCGAAGAAGGAAATATCTGGATTGTCTCTTTTGGCACTATCCTTCGATGAAATGACGAACAAAGTTTTCGCTCGGTTTTACAAAGTTAGCAATTGTATCTGGTGATAGCTTGCTAAACCACACTTTGGCCGTGCCTTTTAGAATGGTTGGGAATGCTTTACACATGATCTCGTCTGGCGTCATCTGTAGGTGCATTAAGGTCTTGAAGGACTTAATATGGTCTAAAGGGTCTTTCAACCCATTGAAGGATTCAAGTAGTGGAAGCTGAAACTTGGGAGGTAATGGATGATTTAGGACTTTTGTATTGAAGGGTGAAGCTATTCTCCGATCATGCCATCTAGGTTGGACAAAGATTTTTCCTTCACTGCATTTCTTAGTTTGTCCATTTCTCTCTCCATTTTGTGGAACATCTCTTCCATCTTAGAGGAGTTTTCTCCCTCCGGCGTTCTTCTTTAATGATTCAATGGATCAGCCATCTCCTCATCATTTTTTGTTCTCCTGCCTTTCTTCATTTCTTTGATCACTTTGGGTTTCGACAATCTGCCTTAACTCCAAATTCTATTGTATCAATTCTTCAATGTTCTCTGTCAATGCTTGAATTTTTTGTGTTGTGGAATCCATATGGTATCGAAAGGAATTCTTTTGTCAAGAAAAGGGAAACAGTATGGCTTTGCAAACATTTCCCACAGAAGACGCCAAACTAATGATGCCAAAAAATCGTCAGTTAAACTCCTCATCAATACATATGGATGAAGGTATTGCCTTTGTCTAGAGATGAACCTTTTGGTGTTATTCTTCTTTGGCTTTATAGCAAGTCTGCCTTTGGAGTTTCATCAGGGAAGTTCCTCGGATTCATGGTCTCACAGAGGGGGGTTGAAGCAAACCCTAACAAGATCCAAGCAATACTGAGCATGAAACCACCAAAGAATGTCAAAGAAGTGCAAAGCCTGACTAGACGAGTAGCAGCACTCAATAGGTTTATCTCAAGAGATACTGACAAGTGTTTTCCATTTTTCAAGGTGTTAAGGATAGCATTCGAATGGATGGATGAATGTCAGCAAGTGTTTGAAAATCTCAAGATGTATTTCATCATAACTCCTTTGTTAAGCTCATCCAAGCCAGGCGAGGAACTATACCTCTACTTAGCTGTTTCTCCTCACGCGATGAGCTCGACTTTTGTGAGAAAAGAAGGGAAGGCACAGAAGCACGTCTACTACACCAGCAAGGCGTTAAGAGGAGCTAAAGGATGATAGCCACCAATAGAGAAGTTGGCCTTTTCATTGGTGAGAGCAGCAAGGAAGCTCAAACCCTACTTCCAAGCTCATGTCATCAACTTCTTGTCAGATCATCCGCTCAAGAAGACCATGAATAAGCTAGAAGCAACTGGATGACTGATCTAGTGGGCAGTTGAACTCAGTGAGTTTGACGTGAGGTATCGACCAAGTGAAGCAATAAAGGCCCAGGCGCTTGTGGACTTCATTGTAGAGTTTACTCCGGCACATGACCAGCAGAATGAAAACAAAAGGGCAAGAGAATGGATCATCCATGTGGATGGTTCATCTATCCAACATGTAGGAGGAGTTGAAGTAATCTTACAGTCACCCAAGGGAGATCTTCTAGAATATGCATTCCGTCTACAGTTCCAGACAACCAACAATGAAGCTGAGTATAAAGCCCTCATCATAGGCTTGGATTTGGCTAAGGTATTAGAAGCCGAACCAGTAGTCGTCCAAGGAGATTCACAGTTTATCATAGGACTAGTGAATGGAACGTGCAAAGCCAAGGAGGAGTGAATGAAGAAATATTTGAGCAAAGTCAAGCATTACATCAAAGGCTTTACAACAACATAGTTCCACTAGATCCTAAGGGAAGAAAACACGAAAGCTGACAACTTAGCTAGAGTAGCCTTTACAAATGACTTGATTGACAATCAGATCAAAGTCCAGTACATTCCGAGCATAGACGTTCTCAAGGTACAACAAATAGAAGAGGAAGCTAACTGGAATACGCAAATTGTGTCTTACCTCAAGGACGGGCTACTCCCTGCTGATAAGGACGAGGCTCGGAAGCTAAGGGTCAGAGTAGCAAAATTTGTTCTCATGGATGAAGTACTATATAAAAGGAGTTTTTCTTAGCCCTACCTGAGATGCTTAATTCTGAATGAGTCCAACTACATCATGAGAGATGTACATGAAGGAGCTTGTGGAAACCACTCGGGAGCAAGATCACTCGTCCATAAAATTGTTCGCACAGGATACTATTGGCCATCAATGCAAGCAGACACCAAGTCCTATGTCAAAGCATGAGACAAATGCCAACACTACAACAACGTGCCTAGACAACCATCGGAGTACCTTACCCTAATGATAGCCCCTTGGCCCTTTGTTCAATAGGGACTTGACATCTTTGATCCTTTTCTAATAGGAACCAGGCAAATGAAGTTCCTAGTGGTAGGGATTGATTACTTCACCAAATTGGTGGAAGTGAAAACCTTGGCAAAGATCACTGAGGAAAATGTCAAAAGCTTTGTTTGGAAGAACATCATATGCCGCTTTGGGATTCCTAGGGTGCTTATTGTAGACCAGTGACAGAGTCAGGATTTCAATTCAGAGGGGGCAAGATTTAAAGACTATTTTTAAAAAGGAAAAAACAAAAAAAAATTGTATAAGAATTCATTTAGAACTTGATTTGGACTCATTATTATACTCAGGATTTTCCATATTTTCAATTAATTAAAAATATATATTTCATATCAAAACAAAAATAACCAATTTATAGTTACAGAAAATTAAAGTAAGAGATTAATCTAATTACATAAAATTTAGATATCTAATTTGATTCCTTAAAATTTAGATATCTAATGTTGTATACATGTCTATTGCTTTGATTGCTTTTAAATAAAATCTACAATTCAAATTTTTTGTTCTCTATTCTTCAAAGTATTTAAATTTGGGTTTGTAGTAGAAACCTAGACCTAGATTTTAAAATTGAAATGTCTAAGAGATGGAGGAGTGAGAAGATAGTGGAGGTTTAGGGTCTGAAACTATAGTACAATTAAGGACATTAGTTAGTTTTTTTATTTTTTATTTTTATTTTTTTATATATATATAATTATTTGTATAAAATATTAAAATATAAGACCTACCATCAATTGAAAATTTATGAAATAAAAAAGAAAATAAAGTTGGGATAAACATTCCAAGAATGGTAGTGACATGCTTAAATCTGGGACTTGATAAAAGTTTATTTTTAAAACCAAAATGATGTAGCATGTGTTAACAGTGGCGTCAATCCTTTAATTGTTGTGTAACTTTTTTAGCTTTTCTTTTTTGGTAACAGAGCTATTTTAGGGATTGCATTTTGTTTTTTTCTTTATATCAGAGGGGGCAAACAGGTTAAACATTTAATAGAGTTTTTGCTCACTTCTGCAAGATGTTACTATGAACTTTTTTTGGGTGGAGTAAGAGGGGGCAAGTGCCCCCCCTCCACCCCCACTGACTCCGCCCCGTTTCAGACAATGGATGAAAGTTCAACAACACACCTTTAGAGAATTTTGTGAACAACTTGAAATTAGGAATCATTACTTCTCACCCTTCCACCCGCAAGTAAATGGGCAAGTAGAAGTTTCAAACCGATCCTTGCTCAAGATCATTAAGACTCGGCTTGAGGGAGCAAAGGGGATATGGCCCGATGAGTTACCTAGCATCCTTTGGGCGTATAGGACGATGGTGAGGACTCCACAAGAGAGACTCCATTTATGTTGGCATATGGAAATGATGCAGTGATACCTGCAAAGGTTGGATTAACCAACTTCAGGGTGGCCCACTATAAGGATGAAGAAAGTGAGAATTAGCTCCGTCTAAGCCTTAATCTTATAGACGAGGTGAGGGCGGCACGTTACAAGAACTTGATGACCAAGCACCATGATGTGTTGGTCAAGCCTAGGCAATTCAACATTAGAGACCACATCTTAAAAAGGGTGTCCCTAACCACTAAGGATCTTGCTCATGGAAAGTTGGGATCCAATTAGGAAGGACCATACAAAGTTGTCAACTACAAAAGATAAGAAACATACTACCTAGAGGCCCTAGATGGATGAAGGCTGGAGCATCCATGGAATGTGGAGCATCTAAGGAAGTACTACCAGTGAAGACTCGTCGAAAAGGTTATCATGGACGACCTTAGCTCCTCCAGACTATTGGTTACTACTAGTAGTCTATCTATGTTATCTTTCAACACTTATGTTTCCTCACAGTATTTTATGTTTTCTAATATTTGAATTCCCTAAAAATCACAAGTTACTTGCATGTGCAACTCTTGTGGATATTAGTATGTTATGTACAAAGTTCCTAGTTTGAATATAAAGTAGTTTTGATTTTCCACTTAAGTGTTTTTGAAATCCTTTACAAAATCAAAAGTCCACAAAAAAGGCTAAAAGTCATAGATGAATAAAGTTAGAGTACAGGGATATCAAAAAGACTTTCCAAGCCTAATCTAACCAAAGTACTTGAACCCTCCAAGTTCCAGCTCCTAACGAACTTCACTGAGTCATATCTTCACTAGTTCTTCGAATCCTGAAATTAGCTCCAATTGCATCCACCAAAGAATGGCTTCATCTAATGCTTCCCATGTGCACCAAAACAACTCACGACACTCAAATTGGGTGAGGAATGTGTTTGGGATAAAAACCTCTCAAAGAGTATGGAATTAGAGAGGAAGGAGTAAAGGAAAATTAAGAGAAATGTGTAAAGGATTGTAGGTGTACAATCTCTAACTCTCAAATGGATTTCTAGAGTTTTCTCTCTAAAATTCTCCTTACAATTTCATGGGTAATGTGGGCTTATATAGTGTTGGTAAAAAAATGAGGAAAGCACACAAAATAGGCTAGTAGTGCAATTCGCGGGTCATCTCGCGAGTTGGCCAAGTCGGGAGATGACTTTTCTACTTCCAGCATGTGCTTCTCACATGACCTTTCGTGAGTCAATCGCGAGCAAGTCGCGAGTTGCTCTGTTCTTTACAATTCTTCACCAATTTCACACACTAACCCATTACATTGAATCCCACAAACATACAAGGAAATGATTGAAAAAATACAATCAAATTTGACATGGAATTAAAGCCAACATAACATAATTAAAAATCACAACTTTACAATCTCCACCTTTGGCTATTTTGTGACAAAACCCCTAAATAGACTCTAGATTTAAATGTGAGTTTGGGAACAAAGGCAAGACTCACTCACACTTAACTCTAAAATCTGTGAAGAACTTGTAACACATATACCTATAGCCTGAAACACTTGCACACAACAAATAAGCTCATTAAAATTGAGACAAGTAGAAATCAAGACAAGTACATACCAATTGAATTATAATAATAGCATAACTTGATCAAACAAGAACAGTCATTAAGAAATGACTGCAATGAACATTTATCAAGTAAATGAACATCCAGACACGCAAACAATTAAGTGCATAGCAAAAACTAATTGCATGTCCAACAAAAGTATGATGCAATAAAGAGAACTAAAGCAAGAAGGCAATAACAAAACTAAATGTGTCATAAAGGCTATATAAACCTAGTGCGAAAGTACTAAAGAAAACCAAGTTTTAAACTAAAGTACTGAAAGCTTAAATAAAGCAATGTAAATAAAGAAACTAGCTCTAGGAAGATTTCTACTCCCCCTCAAGCTAAAACTACTTCCCCTTTTAGACTGGAATGGCCAAAGTTGCTACTCATCTAGATCCATGTCTATGAAGTGATCGGAGAGATAGGTAATCTATTGTTGGAGTGGTTGGCATGCTCATCAATGGACCTTTGCATGTGGTCCAATCTAGCAAAAATTTGATCAAGTCGATCCGGAGCCTAAGCCTGAGCCTGTGTTTATGGTTGTAGTTGTGGTAGGGAAGGAAGAATGTCATCTGGACCAAGTGTAAACCGATCAATCTCCTCATCGGTGTCACCACCTATAGTTGTAGAGGCCTCACCTTGTGACTTCTTCCCTTTTGGTCCTTTATCAAATCCCAGAAGATGATATCTACTCCTAATCATAGTTGCTGATGAAATAGGATCTTCCCTCTTCATAAAAACCCAGCTAGTTGGAAACTTGACTCTATTTTCAATAAGAAAACTCATGATCAAGCTTGCAAACGCTAGAGTCATTCAGACCTTCTTCTTCTTAACACATTGGCAAGCAAATGGTAGATGTGTGCACAAATGTTAATGTCCCTTCCTTTGTATAAATCATGAAGGAACAAAGATCTTGGTTGGGACAATGTTGTCAAATTTCTAACCAGATACAAGTTGAAGATCATGATGTATGCAAGTGCTCTGACTTCTAGAGTAAAATCAACTGTATGCATGGTCTAAATAGTAGAACGTTCTTGTCTACCACCAAGATCCGTTACTGCTTCTGCAATCCTTGTCCTCCTCTCATTATAAGGTAGAGATGACTCCAAAACTACTATATGAGATTGAAGCAGATTTTGGATTGATGCAGGGGAAATTGTGAACTCTGTTCCTCTTACCCAATAGTCTATCAAACAAGCATTCACAACCGCATTCGAGAAGAACTCTTGAACTAATGGTTCACACACATCCCCAAAGCCAATGAGAAGGGGAGTCCATGTGCTCTCCCTAAACACTTCTAGAATGAAGGTATGAGATAGTGACTCAAGATTGACTTCTCTCTCTACAATGAACATAGCCTCCTTGTAGAAGTCAGTGAATGCGGAGTAAGCATCTCCATTCCTAAACCTTTAAGCATCATAGCTTACATGCAGGTGCTTAGTAGATTGATTTGCGGTGGTTTTCTACCTAGGATCCACTTACATAAACAAATAATAACCAACAAACTATACAACAAAGCCAACAAAATTGATTAAATGCAATTTAGTACAAAAACAAAGCAAAACACTCTAAAATCTAAGTTAAAAGAGCATAAGCAAGGAAAAATGACATGATACAGATGCTAGATAGACAAAATGAAACAAAATCATGAAGAATAGCATGACACATCAAGGGTGATAGGGTGTGTGCACCAAGGGCAAGCACACAAAATAGGCTAGCAATGCATCACGCGAGTTGGCCAAGTTGTGAGATGCCTTCAGGCACTTGACTCTTTAACTTCCAGCATGTACTTCTCATGTGACCTTTTGCGGGTTGTCCACTCACGAGTTAGTCGCGAGTTGCTCTGTTCTTTATAGTTTCTTCACCAATTTCACACAGTAACCCATTACATTGAATCTCACAAAAATACAGGGAAATGATTGAAAAAATACAATCAAATTTGACATGAAATTAAAGCCAACAACAACATAATTGAAAATCACAATTTTACAAAAATTAACTCTAATTTTTTAGGATTAGGTTGAGATGAGACTTGTGAACACCAAGGGTGAGCATTACATGTTTCAATTCCATATGAAGGATTTGTGGATGCCTAGATGAACGTCACTATGTAACTTGTGCCAAGGGGACATGATGGGTATAATAAAGGGTGAAGAGCATTGTTAACAAAAGAAAGTTTTAATTTTCACATGAATGTATATCCCAAAAATTTATATGCATCGTGTCGTAATTGGTTCATATTTAGTCTCGTATAGTGACTAAGGTCTTTACGCAAAACCTTCAAGAATGGTGGCTTGAAGGAAGTACACACACAAAAATTAGCATAGGTAAACAAATAGTTTGTTGTGTAAGATTTAAGTCGTAGGTTTCGGTATGGGTGTGGGTTGTGTCCCCAACCACAAGATCTTGAGATGTCTCAATACCTATGTTGTTCACTTGAATAATAGTTAGTTAAGTAGTCGTCTGGTGTATACTATAAAAGTCGTATATTGTGAAGGGTTTGATTAGTATAGAGTAGTGAGAAAAGGGTGCGGAAAAATTAGCTACACCGATATGTAAGTTTCATATATAAGAGTTAGCATAATACAATGATACATGCTAGCTGCCGGAGGGAACGCCATTAATTATATTGCGGTCAATAGGGACATGTTATTATACATTATGATAAACACACCATAATATGGTGCACCCTCACGAATATAATTCTCTATTTCGTAAATTATGTTGCTTTTTTGTTAAAAAATTCACATGTGAGTGGTGTGATTGGTCAAGTTGTGTAGTCTCACATTACTAATGAGTAGTTAATATAATATACAGGAACACACTTAACCTAAAAGTGTTTCGGTTAAGTGATGTCCTTATATGTTATATTAACCTCTCAATCGGAGTCTTTGTATGGTGTTCTCTCCCCAACATTCATAGGTGTAGTTTATGTGGAGATACACATCCTTTGGGCTTTGGATAAGATTAAGGGTGTGCATTAAACTCACTAACCCGACAAAATTGACCCAACCCTACCCTACATCTTGAGTTGGTTTTTTGTGGATTGGTGGGTTGGGTTGGGTTAGAATATTATTTAAACCTTGAGTCAGACCAAATTCACATCGATAGTTTTTTCAACACATCTGACCTAATCCAACCCCCCATATGTATAAAATTTCTTTTATCACATTTTTTTTTTTAATCTTTGAGTCTGATTTATTTTGATATTTTGAGAATTAGTTTTGAATAACTTAGAAATTTGAAATACTATAATTTAAGCATATTATATGAATTGTAATAATTTATTGAAAAAAAATGTTTATATAATTGATGAAAACTCATTTTCTTACAAGGTATAAAATTTACAAGGTATAAAATATGAATGCATAACCCATCAACCCAATCCAACCCATGTTGGGTTGAATTGGGTTGAGAATTTCTCAACCTAACAAGGTTAGGTTGGGTTGGATTGAAAAAAGCCTCCAACCTGACCCAACCCAATCCATACACACTCCTAAATAAGATATATATATATATATATATATATATATATATATTCACCAATGGAAATGTCCATTCCTATGGGATATGTTATTTTTTTTTATAAATACAAGGACTCTCATTTTATTTGGACATCTAATTCTCTCTACAATTACAAAATTTTATGCCCTTGATAACCACTAGAATGGAATTGTCATCCACATTTTTAGTTGGCCAAATGGAAAAGTGGGAGGATAGAAAATGAAGAGAGGTGGAAAAGTGGGAGGATAGAAGAGATTTTAGTTTCCCTTGTTTGTATTTGATTGGAGGGGTGGAAAAGTGGTGGAGTGGAAAAAAAAATTTTGGTTGAGAAGAAAAATGGGAGGATAAAAAATAGAGTTTGTATAGATTTACTTATACAACCTTATTAAAAAATTATGTCCAATTTGAAAAAAAAAAAAAGAAAAAAGAAAAAAGAAAGAAAGAAGGAGTTAACAACAAAAAGAAAAAGCATGCCTAGTACAAAAGAAAAAAATTTAAAAAAATAAAAAAATAAAAAAACAACAACAACAACGCCTAGTTAAACAATAAGAAAAAAAGAGAAAAAATCCCAACCAAACCAAAAAAGACAAAAAGAGAAGCATGTATCAACCCCCCCCCCCCCCAAAAATAAATAAATAAATAAATAAAGGACCAACACCAAAGAAAAAGCAAATAAGAAGAAAAATAAATAAAACACAAAAACAAAGAATGGATTAGCAAAGAAAAACAAGTCTAAAAAGTAACGTTTGGGAGGGACAACTGTGTCCAAAACACAACCTCTCTTTTTCTCTCTAATTTTCTCCCTAATCTAGGGGTAAAACATTTTGGTGGGCCTGGGGAGAAAACACCCTAGCTCCACTACTTTTTTTTTTCTTCCTCCCCCCCAGCCAAACACTCACTAAAAATGCTTTCTCTCCACTTTTTTCTTATCAATTTTCCATCCTCCCTAAAATCCCTCCAAACAATCATACCTTGATTTAGGGCCAAAAAAATTGATTACCATCTATAGGTTTTATCTTTCGTCATATACTTTGAGTTATTAACTATGCCTTTCCCTCAAATATTTGTGCTTATATTCCTCTTTTTTATCCTATTAGAGACATGCTTCTAATCAATACTCTCTTCTTTTTTTTCCTTTTTCTTTTTTCTAATGCAAATACAGCAATTTCTAGAAAATATTATGCCTTGTGGAAGGACATGTATCATGCCATGTTGAAGGTCATAGCAAAAGGTATGATCTTATTTTCCTTTATGTGTCTGAATAGTATATATATTATAAGAGTTTTGATGAATGAATAATTGCAAAGGAATAAGCTAATCTATATATACAAAGGAATAAGCTACTAACTGCCTAACTAACTTTCTTATCTATCCGAATCTTCCCTCCAAAATTGGTTATGAACAACACACCAATCACAAAACTACACATGTCCGTAACTAATATAAAGCTAACTAAAACACATCCTAAACCACAAGTAGCACAACAAGCAGTAAGTCTAAAAACTACAGTCATTTATGCAGAAGCTAATAGCAGTCTTCCTTCCAATGCTCTGTTTTTGCAGCTTTAGTCCAAGTTTGATCTCAAATTCCTTACTAACTTGATTTCAATTACTTAGACTTACTTTCATCAACCTGGCCCTTTTGATTCTCCCCCTCAAGAGGAAGAGGGGAATGTATATTCACCATTGCCCAGTAGAGAAGAAAATTGTTGTGACCCTAATGCCTTTGTTAAAAGATCTTCCACTTGAGACTTGGTTCTAGCATGCAATAATCTTATCACTTTGGCCTATACTTTATCCCCGACAATATGACAATCTATCTTAATGTGTTTTGTCCTCTCATGGAAAATAGGATTGGCCCCAATATGCATTGTTGCTTGACTGTTATTGAAGAGCAAAGCTGCTTTAGAATGAGTCAGTTGAATATGTTTGAGAAAGCTTAACAACCATACAATCTCACATACTGCCACAACCATTGCCCTGTATTTTGATTCTGCAGAAGACCTAGACACACTCTGTTGCTTCTTGGATTTTTAGGAAACTAAAGAATTCCTAAGAAAAACACAATATCTTGTGGTTGATCTTTGAGTATCAAGGCATGTAGCCCAATCTGCATCAGCAAATGCTTTAATGTGGAGCTCTAACTGACTTGAGCACAATAATCCCTGACCAAGAGTGCCTTTGATGTACTGCAAGATTCTATTTGCAGCTTGTGAATGTGGTAATCTAGGCTTAGCCATGAATTGACTTAGCCTATGAATAGAAAAGGTGATATCTGGTCTTGTAATGGCCAAATAGAGTAATCTGCCAATCAATCTTCTATATGTGTGAGGATTATTCAATTCCTTTCCTTCATATTTGTTTAGCTTTAGATTCTGATCCATAGGCATTTTTGCTAGCTTGCAACCCAACATACCTGCATCCTCCAAAAGCTCAAGAGCATACTTTCTTTGACAAAGATTTATCGCTTCCTTAGACCTTGCCACTTCCAGGCCTAGAAAGAACTTCAAATCCCCTAAATACTTAAGCATGAATTGTCTATCTAGCAACACTTTGAGATTTGCCACAACTTGCACATTGTCACTAGCTATAAGGACATCATCCACATAAACAATTAATGCCACAAAAACTTTAGAATTATTCCTTACAAACAGTGAGTAATTTGCCTTGGATTGATGAAAACCCAACTGAATCAAAGCTTGAGAAAACTTTGAAAACCACGGTCTAGAAGCTTGTTTCAGACCATACAATGACTTGTTAAGTTTGCAAACAACCTCCCCATTGCTATGAAAGCCTAGTGGCAAAACCATGTAAACCTCTTCCTCAAGATCCCTATGCAAAAAAGTATTGTTCACATCAAGTTGAGATAAGTTCCACCCTTTCATAGTAGCCACTGCAAGCAAAGTTTTAACAGAAACCATCTTGGCAACTGGTGAAAAGGTTTCTGTATAGTCCAGCCCCTCTCCCTAGGTGCCCTTAGCAACCAACTTGTTCTTATACCTTTCTATAGAGCCATCAGCCATATGTTTAATTTTTATAGACCCACTTGCAGCCTATAGGCTTCTTGTGAGCAGGTAAGAAAGTAAGGGACAAAGTATTGTTTGCTTCCAAAGCAGCAACTTCAGTTGCCATAGCATTTCTCCACTTAGGGTCTTTAACAACTTGGACATAGGAAGTAGGTTCCACTTCAGAAGAAATGGAATTGCAAATGTGTTTATGATGTGGGGAAAGGTGAGAGTAAGACAGAAAATTATGGAGAGGATGAGCAATACCTTTCTTAGGAATTGATGGAATAGCATGTGCAGATGAACCAGTGACTTGATTGCAATGATAAGACTGCAAGTAAGAAGGTTTGTGTGAAACCCTAGTAGACCTTCTAAGAACCTGAGGTGGTGCATTAGGTTGAGCAACAGCCTGTGGAACATGATGCATATCAAAGGGAACAACTTGAGTGATAGATTAAACATCAGTTGAAGCACTAGATGGATTAATAGAAGGAATGGCTTGGGAATCAACATGAGATGTAGGAATAGAAGCAATCTTAGCTGTCCCAAAAGCAGATTGGTCTAAGCTAGAGTGAATTTCCTAAGGTAAAGCAGATTTAGGTGAGCTATCAGCATCATCATCAGAATCTAAGTCTACGTCAAGAGTAAAATGTTGATCATTAAAGAAATTTTCATGATAAATTGGAGAGTTATGGAATGGAGAAATAAGAGTGGTAGTAAGATCAGGATTAGAACGAGAAGAATCTAAAGAGATAGATGGACACACAAGATCAGAAGAAATGAAGGGAAAAATATGTTCAAGGAAAACAACATCCCTAGAAATAAGGACTTTTATAGAGTTGAGATTAAGGAGTTTGTACCCTTTAGTGGCAAGAGGATAACCAAGGAGAACACAAGCTTGAGCTCTTGGTTGAAATTTATCTCTATAAACAGATATGGTTGATACATAACACAAGCATCCAAACACTCTAAAATGACTATAGGAAGGCTTAGAATGGAAAAGAAGTTCAAAAGGAGTTTTATTTTGCAATACTAGAGAAGGCAACCTGTTGATAATATGGTTTGTAGTAAGAATGCAATCTCCCCAATAACATGAATACACATTAGATTGAAGTTTTAAAGCTCTTGCAATAGACAAAAGGTGTTGATGTTTCCGGTCCACCACAGAGTTCTGTTGAGGAGTGTAAACACAGCTCTTTTGATGGATTATACCATGAGCATTATAAAAATCAACAATAGCAAATCCTTGTCCATTATTTGACCTAATAGACTTGATGTTAGTCTTAAATTGAGTTTGAATGATGTTAGTCTTAAATTGAGTTTGAATGATTTTGTAAAAGGAAATAAGAATGCTTCTAACATCATATTTTTCTTTCAACATATAAACCTAAGTACTTCTAGTAGCATCATCAACAATGGACAAGAAATATCTAAAACCTTCATGTGTTTGGAACAAAATAAGGCCCCTAGATATCAACATGCACAAGATCAAAAGGAGAAGCATATAAATTATTATTAAATGGGAAAGGCAATCTATTTTGCTTTGCCAATGGACAAATGTGGCAAACATCAGTACAAGAATTGAAATCAACACATAGAGTATCTTGTAAAGATCTCAACTTATTTATTGAAGGATGACCTAACCTAAAATGCCAAACTTTAGGCAAACTAATCACAGAATTGATAGAAAAAGAAGAAAGGTGAGCAAACTTGTGTTTGATGAAGTAGTCTGTCAAGGATGAAGGATTGATGCAATCTGATCTTTGTAGCAAGTAACGTCCATTATGCACCTCACCTATTCCAATCGTCTTCCAAGATAAAAGGTCCTGTATGAAACAGAATTAAGAAAGAAGAAAAAAAAAAAGACAATATGGCAATTTTTGAGTGAGTTTGCTAATGGATAACAGATTGAAAGAAAATGAAGGAACACAAAGGACACTTTCAAGAACTAAGGTTGCAGAAATTTTGACTGAACCTATATGAGTTACTTAAGCATTTTCTCCATTAGACAATTCAACTACACATTGAGTTAGACTTGTTATGGTATTAAGCAAGCTAAGTAAACATATAATATGGTTTGTGGCTCCTATATCTAAAACCCAAGTGTTACAACTATAAGCACTTTTGTTAACCACTTTGGCAGCAAAAATGGAGTGCTTTAAGTTGAGAGGCATACCTGCAAGTAGAGTAGTGGTGGAAACATGATTAGCCATAGCTATAGGAGTGACATTTGAGCTAATGATGTTCCCTTGGCCTTGAAAGGCATTGCTTGAACTACCAATCATGGCCAAAATCTTCTGGTGCTAATTTGCAGTGAAGGTAAAAGCTTATTGAGATAAGAAGGGCTGTTGTTGTGGCATAGCATCTGAGTCCATGAACCCAAGATCAAGACCTCCAACTTGATTAGCCATTGAATTCTTTCCCTTTCCCTTGTAGCTAGGGTGATAACCAAGAAGTTTGTAGCACTTCTCAGCAACATGAACTGTGATTCCACAATGACTACATACAGGCCTCTCTTTCCCTTTGTTCTTGTTGCCTTTACCAGCATGACCAGATGCATTCCCACTACCATAACCAAATCCACCAAAAGCTTTAGTTGCCAAAGCAATGGACTCAACATAAGCTCTAGTGGAATGACCAATTGCTCTTTGACTTTCATCTTGTATAAGCAAGGAATACATTAATTGAAGGAAGTGGATCAATCAACAAAATCTACCCTAGGATCTGACTGTATGACTCATTGAGTCCTATAAGGAATTGCATCACTAAATCTTGTAGCTGATACTATGTTAGCTTCTCATTGATTGAACAAGTGCAAGAACCACAGGTGCAGCGTGGAAGAGCTTTGTAATTCTCAATCTCACCCCACAAAACATTCAATTGAGTGAAATGATCTATGATAGAGAGATCTCACAGAGAAATTCTTGCAAGCTCCTTCTGAAGTTGAAAGAGTCTTGGTCCATTTTTCTGAGAGAATCGATTCTTGAGATTGTTCCAGACCTCTAGATCTGTGTTCTTGTAGACCACACTTGTAAGAATCTTTAGAGAAACACAATTGAGTATCCAAGATACAACCATGTTGTTGTACTTAGTCCAAGCTTGAACAAGAACTGGAACCTTTGCCATTGCAGGAGTCAATGAAAGTGTTCCATCGATAAACCCTAACTTGCTCTTTGCCCCCAATGCTCTCTGCATTGATTTAGCCCAGGTAGGGTAATTATCATCTAAAAGTGGTTGAGCAACTAGAATTGCCCCTGGATTTTCTCCATAGTGTAAGTAAAATGGATTCTATTCATCAATGGTGATGACTAACTCAATGGTTGCTGCCATTGACGGACCTTGAAAAACAAAATAGAGACTAAAAGCTCTCGGGGTGAAAGAAAGTTCTAGAGAGAATCAGAGTGCTCTGATACCATATAAGAGTTTTGATGAATCAATAATTGCATTAACCTTTTGATTGTACAAGCTAATCTATATATACAAAGGAATAAGCTACTAACTGCCTAATTAACTTTCCTATCTATCTGGATCTTCCCTCCAAAATTGGTTATGAACATTACACCAATCACAAAACTTCATGTGTCCATAATTAATATAAGGGAAATGCCAACGGATACTTTTAAGGTAATGGTTAACAATCCATTTAAAGAAAGTTTTTATAGGAAAAGAAAAAAAAAAAAACAATTAATGTTTCAATAGCTTTTTTCATTTTAAAAGTGGTGTCAAAATTTTCTTAAAATAGATTGTTAACCATTGCCCTAAGGACACTTGTTAGCATGACCCTTAATATAAAGCTAACTAAAACACATCCTAAACTACAAGTAGCACAACAAGCAGTAAGTCTAAAAACTAAAGTCGTTTGTGTAGAAGCTAATAGCAGTCTTCCTTCCAATGCTCTGTTTCCCAAGTAACAACTTCATGGAGGCACAGCTTGGCAATATGCCGTCATACACATGAAGGAGTTTGTTGGCAGCAAGAGAGGTTCTGGAGAGGGGAATGCGGTGGAGCATAGGAAATGGGCAAAAGGTGCGGATTTGGGCTGATAGATGGTTGCCAACCCCTCACTCTTTTAAGGTGATTAGTCCTAAACCACAAGCATTTGAAGGTGAAATGGTGGAGTCTCTAATTAATCAGTATGAGGGGGGTTGGGACAAAAATCTGGTGAGGAGTGTCTTTATCCCCCACGAAGCGGAAACTATCTTAAGTATTCCAATAAGCCTCTCTCTACCTGAGGACGCTGTGACATGGGCTTGGACTCCAAATGGGAGGTTCACGGTAAGCAGTGCCTATAAGGTGGCGTGTAGCTGGTTGTGTGAAAAAAGAAGTAAAGAGGAAGCCTGTGAGGTGTCAGATCCAGGAAAGGGCAGACAGTTTTGGAAGTTTCTTTGGCAGTTGCACTGTCCTAGTAAGATAAAGCAATTTATGTGGAGGGCATGCAAGAACATTCTCCCTACGAACTACTGCCTAAAGCTTAGGAAAATTCCCATTGAGGAGGCATGTGGGGTATGTGGAATGGTAGAGTCATCTGGGCATGCCTTATGGGATTGTGAGGCGGCTGGGGCTGTGTGGAGGGAGTCAAATATGCTGCTGCCTAAACTCAGAAATGCACACCGTGACTTCATGGAGGTTGTGTGGAAGCTTTGGGAAGGGAGAAGGAAGATAAATTGCGAGTGTTTTGCTACTACGGCTTGGTGTATTTGGAAGAATAGAAACTCCTTAAAATTTGAAGGGCGGGGCAAGGCAGGAAAGGTGATTGTCAAGGAGGCTGAGCTGTTGGTGGAGGAATTCAGATCAGGGAATATAAGGGAAAAGCTTTCTGTGGTGTCGAGAACTCAAGCATGGAGGCTGCCTAGGGAGGGGTGGTATAAAGCTAATGTGGATGGGGCGGTATTTAAGGAGACTAACAACTGTGGTATTGGAGTTGTGATTAGAAATGACCAAGGCCAAATTATGGGAGCTATTAGTAAGAAGCTGAATCTCCCCTTAGGAGCTGTGGAAGTAGAAGCGAAAGCTTTTGAAGAAGGTTTAATGCTAGCAAGGGACCTTGGTTTGAAGCAAATAATTCTGGGAGGAGATGCTCAGATTGTCACCAATGCTCTGCTGGGTAAGTGCTTGCCGCCAACCTCAATTCAAATGCTTATTACTGGTGCTAGTCATTGGAGGCAATGGGTTCAGGAGTGGAAAGCCAGCTATGTCCGTAGAACAGGAAATTGGGCTGCTCATGTAATGGCTCAGAATGCCAAACTTATTACTGATTGTGTAGTGTGGGTAGAAGATACCCCACCAATGATTCAATGCCAAGTGCATAGAGATGTACTTTTGATGAACCAGTGTTCAAATTAATGAAAGCTATTTGTGTTGACTATCAAAAAAAAAAAAAGTCCAGGTTTGATCTCAGATTCCTTACTAACTTGACTTCAACTGCTCAGACTTACTTTCATCAACCTGACCCTTCTGATATATATATATATATATATATTGGAATTCGGAACATAAAAGATATTCGATGTGGAAATATTCCAAACCGAAATGGTCACCAAAACAAAATTTAAAACTTTGCTACGGACACCATCCAAGGTTGGCTTGGTGGATCCAGAAACACCAACATCTGAATTGTATTTTTGTTTTTCAAAGCGACTTCGATATCGACGCTTTAATTGCCTCCAAAATAGATATAAACAACTGCCCTACCCACAAAAGCAACGAGTAGGAAATTACTAGAGCATAATCTATCTACTATTGATTAGGACCATACGCAAATACAAACAATATCTGGACTATATATTATGCACATATGATAGCCCACAGATTTCAAACTTCTACTAAATGAGCTAAGCCACGGCAATTCCACTCAAGGATGCTCATGGCTTTTTATGGGGCAGGGCTAGGCCACCCTCCTCAGCCTAAGTTTCTGTTTTTATTGGTGATGGTGCTTCGATCTTCTTTTGAACACATTCCACCTTTTAACGAGCCTTCTATTTGTTCAAATATAAAAATTTCATATTTCTACTTCGGACATCTCTATATGTGAGAAATTTAGGGTGAGAACTCAAAGAAAAAAATTAGAGAGACTCTACTTTTGATCTCATTGCATATAGGGTGCTTTGTTTCTATTTTATAGTCGTAGTAAGCAACTAACAAACTAACGGTTAGAACTTACACTAAGTAATTAAACAAAATACAATAACAATCTTTAGAATCGGTTAATGCCATGTCGTTGCCCTGTATCCACGACAGGTCGTATGACAGGAGAGTGTTCAGTTGTATTAAACCGCATGTCGTTTGGCTTGTATAGCCATATGAGCTATAGGTCGTTTGGTACTGCCTTTATGATTCACTCAAACTCCAGGGGCGAAATTCAGCTAGGAGTTTTGTCTGAAAATAGAGAAATCGAGCAGATGAAGAGCTCTTGGTGAAATGTCAGCATGCTAATCATTGGTGCTGACAAATTTAATCTAGAGATCACGCCAACACACCTTTCCATGAACAAAATGGTATTCAACTACGATGTGCTTTGTGCAAGCATGGCCGATGCAAAAACATTGTGAAACCAAAGAATTGGACTGTGGAGGCGCCCCAAATCCCCCCCCCCCCCCCCCCCCCCCCCAACACACACACACACACACACAAAATCCTTGAAAAAGCATGTGCAGCCAACAAACTTCAGTGGCAATGGAGGCAAAAATTCTATATTTTCCCTTGGTGGACGGTTGCAAGATTGTAGGTTGTGGCACACCAGGCAATTGAGTTATGGCCAAGATAAATGAGGTTGCTTGCAATAGATTTTCGATCTTAAGGGTGACCTGCCTACTTTGCATCTTTGTAGGCAAACAATGAAAGAGGGCCTACAGTGAAATGAAGGTCATGGTACCTCGAAGGTACTATAAGATATTTAGTGCCACTGCGTTGAAGACTACTACTTGTACATAACACCAGCCAAGGCAAACACGAGTGTTGGTGTGGCTAAATCTAGACCCTACACGTGGACAAGTTGTAAGGAAAGGGAGAAGGACGTTGGCAAAGGGAGAGTACTTTGGCTCATGCCAACGGCGTGATCATCCTGGGAAAGAGTGAAATATGCGCCTACCATGGATACCCAGCACCAATGCAAAAGGGAGATAGTGATTCCCTATGGTCAGAGGCTATAAAACACCCCTCATTGGCTAAGGGTATGTTAGACCACTACTGAGAATGCATGTATCACTCCTAACCTCCCTGATGTCCCTTTCCTTGTCTATTGCTTGTTCCCCACGGCGTAACAGAGTTGCCCTTCATCCCCCTACCCTAACATTGGCAGATTTTCTCTCTCCTCCAACCATAGTATAGTACAATAGTTGTATTAGGGTTTAAATGGGAGAATGAGGGCTTGACACCTGTTTTTGTGTACCTAACAACATTCCTCATACTATAAGAGGAACATGTTGCTGAGCAATTAGGGCAAAAGACATAAAGATAGGGAGAAAGGTAGAAATCTGGGTAGGAAGTGAGGAAGAGAAAGGCTTTCTTAGGGAAGAACATTACCATGTGTGGAACCTTAAACTTTCACATAATAGAGAGCTTTAAAGAGTGAAAGATATTATGTTCTTCACTCGTCGTGGTTTTTCATCCCTTTCTAAGGGTTTTCCACTTATGTCACACGCCTTCTTCACTTTTTCTTGTTCTACCTTTACATTATTTAGACTTTAAAGTGTTAAAGTTCCTATTTTTATTATTCATGAGCTTTTGCACTTAAATGTACTATTAGATCTGTAACTTATCCTCTTCACAAGCTTAAAAGTCTAACTTGCACATACACTACTTTTGCCACAACTTTATTGTACTGTCGCCTATAACTTTTGTTGGGTTAAATAATTGAATCCAGATAATTAACCAGTTATCCAAGTTGAATAATTTGTTTAATTACGTGTAAATCCAATTAAGGCATAGTCAAATAATCAATTTATAGTTAAGGGTGGTAGAAAATAAATTTGATAGAAGTGATTTGATCACAATGGTAAGAAAGTACTCACAGGCAAAACCCAATTAGGCGATTATTCAAGTCACCACTCCTAAAATACCACTAACAAGAACATAGGTTACAAATACAAGAAATTTTACCCTATCTTGAAGTACCTACCTATAGTAGAATTTACTAATCTATAAGGAAGCTCAACTCTAATCCCAATTGGACTACTTCTTGCAGCAAACTTCTTCTTTGCACAAATTACCTTCCGTGACTAACTCCACAGCAATCATTGATTGTTGCAATTGGGTGTAGAGTTCTTCAAACACACTTTGATGAACTGATAATAGCTTAGTACAATACCCTAGACGCATTGATGTCACATCAGCTTCATTATAAGTGTGTCTTTGTGTGTGTGTGTATAATGACGGTCTTGAAAAGTAACTTTTATATGCTCTGAAACCCCAACGCACGAATTCCAAGATAGGCCAAGTCATCATAGGTTGAAAAAAAAAATTACTATTCAATTTTCCTATAGCTTGATAGATCGAAACATACTAAGCTAGTTGGCATTGAGATTTATTAATTCCTAATAGATTGATAGGTATTGAAGACCTGTTCCTCCAACTTTACTTGAGCAATCTTTTGAGTAGTTTCTTGTGTCTTCAAACTATACCACTTGTGTATGAACATGAACACGTTTAAACTAAGACTCAAATGCATATAAAGTGCATTTTGAAACGTGTTTGCCAACAAATAAAAATATGACCCGACCCTAACAACTTTTACATAAATTTATAATTTTTTCTTCACCATTCACAATCTACCATATTAGAATCGTAAAAAAATTGTAACACAAAAGTTGTGGTTCTAGATTTTCTCATTGAAAACAAGATTAATAAAATAGAAGGCAAATGGGAAGGGAAAAAGTACTAGTGGGTCTAATGGCAGAGTGACGACTATTGCAAGAATTTTTATTTTGGATGATCAGTATAACATTCTCATAAGAGCATTGTCATTGGGTAATGCAAAACGTAGCAAAAAATACACCAAAACTCCATCTGCATGTGATACGGCATCACTGTAGATGATAGGCCAAGAATGTATTGACTCCTTGTGATGAATTAACCAATTAATTAGCCAAGTGAATTAATTAAGTTAATTAACATGCAATATGTGTAGTAGTACAAACAAATCACCAACTAAGTTAAATGCAACGGAAAATAAATTTGGCATGGGTGATTTGTTTATGAATAGGGAAAACACTGAGGTAAAACCCCACCGGGTGAATTTAAGGTTACCACTCTCGAGAATCCACTATTATCAAAACAAGTGGTTACAAGTAAAGAAATTCCAGTACCTTATACCAACCTATAATTGAACCCTTACCCCCAATACCCAATTGGACTTGTTCTGTAGTGAAAATCTCTCCTTGTAATGCACGGCTCCTAGTACGTGACTAACCAATCTGATGCGCGTATCTCAGTACGTGGCTTACTCCTTTACAGCAACCCTTTGATTGTTGTAGTTGATTTGCAGCAACTTCACATAGAAACACCAATAAGATCTTCAATGTTAGTGCAAGAGACTTGGCTTGGTTACAGAACCCAAAGGCGTATAAGAAACACAACAAGAACTCTTTCTTCTGAAGGAGGAGGCTAGGGTTTCAAAAAGAAAACCTTATAAAGCTCTCTAGGGTTAGGTTTTTCTTTTTCCACCTCCTTTAAATAAGAGCTTAATGGGCTCTCCTATTCCAAATAGGTTTACACAAATCTTGGGCTTTTCTAGTCTTATAAGGATTATACAAACTCATAAACAAATAGCCTTTTAGAATAAAAACGTTGCTGGCTATAGTTTGAATCCTGTAAGCTCGATAGATTGAGAAATGTGTCGAGCTTTAATGAATCTCAATAGATCAAGCTTCTATCGAGGAGGTATCGAGACCTGTAGATTGCACTTTTCTTGAGCAGTTCTTGAGTAATCTTCATGTCTTCAATTTAACCACTTGTAATGATTATCTTAAACCTACTTAGATTTATCCAAATACAAGTAAAGTGCATTTTGTCAAAGGATATGTCAATTACATAAAAATATGTCCTTAACAATCTCCCATTTTGGCAATCCGTGACAAAATCACAAGAATACATTGAATATCCTAGAATACATTCTACTCAAGATTACAGAATAAATAAGCCTAGTCTAAAAAATCTGAACTTCGGAAGTTGCTACAAGAAGAAGGTTCGGAATCTTGACTTCGCTTTAACTTGTCTTTCCTAAAAGGTACTAAACAAAACACATCAAGGTACCATGTGGAAAATAATGAGAGAAAAGAAATAACACAGTTTTTCAGGAAGAGAGAAATACAGACATGAATGCAATCAAATATGCAACTCAACCAAGGATCCAAACATCATTTTAAACTCTCAAAAACATCTCTCAACAAGAAAAATGTTAAGCACATAGATCCCAAAACACACGCACACACACACTAAACAAGTCTAACCAATTTTCTATTTCAAAAACAAGTTAAGATAGTTTAGTGAGCATACATTAACACATGTATTCCTTGTGATAGCCAAATCACATTGTACCTGCACATGTATCAAGAGTAGCAAAGAATATTGCATGTTGTGTGTGAAAAATATCGCAAGATTGCATACGTGTCTATATGTTATGACGATTTGAGATATAAGAAAATCACTTTAACTCACACACAATTATAATTGCTTGATGGAGACTATCACCTTTGAGATACATCCTATAACTCCCATATATCCTAGAAGACACGTTTGCAATCATACATAAAGCATTTTTATTCTTTTTGCTTTTTATTTTTCTTTGCATATTTTTCTTTTAAGCAAACCATGCATGGGCATATAAGAGATAGAAAAGAAATACCCAATGATGTTAAGCATTTGACCTTGTACTTTTGTTATGCCGAAGCATACAGATGTCATTTCATGATTGGCGGGCAAAAGTGATGAGATGGTTATTTATGCCTTTCTCTTAGGATTTTCTAGCCCTTCCCGTCAAAAAGAGTGATACGAGTTGCTTCATCTTACTCATCACAAACACGAGCCACAAAAACTCACTTACTTTGTTGTGCATAGAGATGCTCATCTAAGCTACAAAAGATACAAGATTTAGAAAACTTTGTTTCAATGGCCATCCAAGGTACAAAAGTACCAATGTACACAAACACACATTGTTTTTCTATTTTTTTTATTTTTCAATTTTTTAAAATTTTTTTTATTTTATATGAAAAACAAAATAAAGCAAAACTAAAAAGAAAACAAACAAAAACATGTTAAACAAAGTAAAGTATAAAACTAAATGCAAAAGCATGAAAGTATGATTCCAAAACACAAATAAGAAATCAAGAAAGAAAGTCCAACTTTAGATAGAAAAAATTAAAGCAAAGGACAAACAAAAAGACAATTAAGTCTTAGGATCCTTTATCACCCACATAGCACGAGTCCTTGGCCGTGAAGATGAAAAGGCACGTGTCCTAGTATGACTACTAAAGGACATAGAGGAATTAGAATTCCCCTTGAAATTGAGTTAAAAAGCTCAAAGCTTTTAATAACTCACCAAGAATAGGTACAGAACCTTTAGACAAAGGATGAGACCTATTGGACACTTGCTTATGAGGAAACAACTTGAAATAATTAGGACGAGTGTGACCTGAAGCACCACAATGGTGACAAACATGAGTAGTTTTAGAATTACTCGGTTTCCTAGAAGGAGATCTAACCTTAGAGGTTGACAAAGACCTTAATTTAGGACAATTTGGCCTAATATGACCAACAATATGACAATGATGACAAGTGGAGACAAATTCATAATTTTTATTCTTCCTAGGAGGAGTTTTAGACATAGGTTTAGAAACTTCAGCGTTAACATCAGATATTTTACCTTTGTCTATCCTAACACAATTAGCCTTCAACTCTTCATTATTCCTTTTAAATGGAGGAATATAAAAATCTTTTTCTTTTGAGTTAGGCACAACAACAAGTTTGACACTAGTTAATTTTTCAACTTCAGTTTTAAATTCAACTAGTTGCTCTTCCAAAATTTTAATTTTGTCTACCTGGAATGAAATTTGATTTTTAAAATTCTCATTCAAATTATTGGTTTCATCCAATTTTGCAATCAAATCATCTTTTTCAAGTTTGACCTTTTTAAATTTAGCTTTTAATTTTGTAGAGCATTCAAGAGATTTCATACAAAAATTATAAAGCTTGCAATAGGCATCTTGAATATCATCATCATCATCATTCAACATAAAATCATGCAAATCAAAACAATCAAGAGTTTCCATGACAACAGGGGTCAATGGATCACACAGCAAAGATTAAAACCTAATCAGAGTGTGCCTGCTCTGATACTACTTGATAGGTCAAGAATGTATTGACCCATTGTAATGAATTAACCAATTAATTAGTCAAGTGAATTAATTAAGTTAATTAACATGCAATACATGAGGTAGCACAAACAAATCACCAACTAAGTTAAATGCAGCAGAAAATAAATTTGACATGGGTGATTTGTTTACGAATGGAGAAAATCACCAAGGCAAAATCCCACCAGGTGAATTTAAGGTCACCACTCCCGAGAATCCACTATTATCAAAACAAGCGGTTACAAGTAAAGAAATCGCAATACCTTATACCAACTTACAGTTGAACCCTTACCCCAATACCCAATTGGACTTGTTCTGTAGTGACAATCTCCCCTTATAATGTACAGCTCCCAGTACATGACTAACCAATATGATGTGCGGATCCCAATACGCGGTTTACTCTTTTGCACGAATCCAAGTACGTAACTAACTCCACAGCAACCTTTTAATTGTTGTAGTTGATTTGCAACAACTTCACATAGAAACACCAATAAGATCTTCAATGTTGGTGCAAGAAACTTAGCTTAGTTATAGAACCCAAAGGCGTACAACAAACGCAACAAGAACTCTTTCTTCTGTAAGAGGAGGCTAGGGTTTCAAAAAGAAAACCTTATGAAGCTCTCTAGGGTTAGGTTTTTCTTTTTTCACCTCCTTTAAATAGGAGCTTAATGGGCTTTCCTATTCCAAATAGGTTTACACAAACTTTAGGCTTTCCTAGTCCAATAAAGATTATACAAACTCACAAACATTGGGCTTTCCTAGTCCTATAAGGATTATACAAACCTATAAACAAATAACCTTTTAGAATAAAAACATTACTGGCTATAGTCTGAATCCCGTACACTCAATAAATCGAGACATGTGTTGAGTTTTAATGAATCTCGATAGATCAAGCTTCTATCGAGGAGCTATCGAGACCTATAGATTGCACTTTTCTTGAGTAGTTCTTGAGTAATCTTCATGTCTTTAATTTAACCACTTGTAATAATCATCTTGAACCGACTTAGATTTACCCAAATACAAGTAAAGTGCATTTTGTCAAAAAATATGCTAATTACATAAAAATATGTACTTAACAGTAGGAAACAATTGATATAGCTACAATATGATATAGAAATAGATAATAATGTAACTAACATGAAAAAATTAAATCATATATTTTATTCACTCTCTCTCTCTCTCTCTCTCTCTCTCTCTCTCTCTCTCTCTCTCTCTCTCTCTCTCTCTCTCTCTCTCTCTCTCTCTCTCTCTCTCTCTCTCTCGTCAAATCCGTTTGTGGGTTAAAGAGATCATTTTATTTTATTTTAATGGGATAATTTTTTTTTTTTTTAAATGAGAAATATGGTGTATTGTTAAAGTTATGATGTAAAATAAATAAATGGGCTTTGGTGATGCAAAATGCACTTTCTTTTGCATTATCAGATGGAAATGCTCTAAGAGATAAATGTTATATATTCTCATTACACTAAATATATATTATATGATGTTGAAGGAGGCTGTCCCTTAATCCTGCCAAAAACTCTTGTTCGCC
The DNA here is from genome assembly GCF_001633185.2 of Quercus lobata. NCBI lineage: Eukaryota > Viridiplantae > Streptophyta > Magnoliopsida > Fagales > Fagaceae > Quercus > Quercus lobata. Next base: position 71,637,413 of record NC_044908.1, read on the forward strand.
TTCCCCCTTTCATATCTTATATTATAGGTTTTTTTTTTTTTTTTTTCCCTTCAATATATATGATGATTTTACATCATAATTATAATCAATATATTAATATCTTCTTTATTTGTCAAAATTTACTTGAAAGCATAAAAAGAAATCTTTATTTTTTTATCAATGTCTTTTAAGGATGTGTTTTAAACTTTTTATGTAATAATTTATTCTCTTTTTAAAAAATATATATATATATTGTGTATAAACAATAAATTTTTTTCCTTCTACAAATAGAGTGATGGACAATTAACTTGGCGAATCTTGATAGTTGTTCACCCCCCCCCCCCCCGGCGGCGTCTAAAGATCAAATTTAAACAGTAATTACCTTCCCATCACCCAAATCTGTTCCTTTCATGTTAAATACTTAAACTTAAACCCATGACCTCTCCTATTTGTGGAAGAGAAGTAAGCATTACAATTTTACAATGATTAGTAATTGTTTTTGGCAAATGTTAAAAAAAAAAACTTCATCCATAATTAAATAAGAAATTGTAAATTTGGATAAATTCGATTCTAATCAATCAATTTCAAAAGTTTTAAATTATTACTTCTTTAAGTTTAAAATGTATTGAATTTACTAACTTATCTCTTTTTTCTTTTTTCTTTTTTTGTCCAATTTTACATTAGGTGGTATAAATTTATCAAATGTTTAAAATTTTGTAACTCAATAACATTGTTTGATCTCTTTTATAAGAAAAATATAGATTAAGGGTTCATTTGGATACCGCTTATTTTACTGAAAACTGAAAATACTATAGAAAAATAATTTTTAAATGTGTGAATAGTATCGTGAAACTCATTTTTAATGAAAAAGTTGCTGAATAAAGAGGTTTGTGAGTCCTGTGAATAGTACACGGGACCCACTGAACAGTGCCATTCCAGTGAAAATTTGGATTGTCAAAGAGGTGGTGGGTCTCATGCACAGTGCACAAGACCCACTGACAGACACTTCCACGTGAAATGCATACGTCAATAAAAAAATTTAAAAAAAGAAAGGAAAATGCAAACACAACACCGTGGACGCCAATCCAAATGCATATTAAAACTCAATTGGAAAATTAAGATTAAAACTCAATTACCACATTCAATAAATAAAAAAATCAATTGTTACCCTATGTAGGTAGGAGAGAGAGAGAGAGAGAGATTTGTAAAAGTTGGCAAGAGGGATCATGATTCAAATCTCTTCCCTCTAACTATCAAATGAGCATTAGTCATTATATATGTTATAATTGGTGGCTTAAATTTGAGGTGCACTGATTTGTGCCACAGGATCATAGCCTTGGATGTTTTATTCCTTCTCAAGTTATACATTTTTGTTGGGCACGTAATGGACTTCAATTGAATAGGCATTAAGCCTTAACTGACTTAAGGATATTAGTCCTTATTTGTTTAGGACATGTAGTGCGGCAAGACCTAATGGTAAAACATAAATATTTTATTAGTGAAACTTTCTCCTTGACACTGCCCATAGATATAGGCCAAAAGCCAAACCACATAAATCTTTATGTCCCTGTATGATTGTTTAATTTGTTTTCTACTTCTATCTGGTATAAACCCACTGTTATTAGGATACACAATAAATAGATATTTACACTTCTGCTATTCTCAACATTGGTATCAAAGCTTCCGTTTTTACAACAATACAAGTTACTTAGTGATCTCTCTCATGCATAATATATCTTGTGTAGCATGTCCCACTATCAGTAAACTCTGGCAGATGAAGGTAAAGCATACATCGGCTTTAAAACTCACCAAGTCTCTAGCAGAGAAGGATACTACATGGATTCAGCTTCACAATTCTAAAATAGAAAACATTACAATTGACATGGGGAGACCAGGTTTGGATGAGGGACGTCGTTCTAACCCCATCGAGAAGCAAGAGCAACAAACCGATCAGACATCTTACACCCCATTGCTTATCGCAGCTAGCAAAGGAATAGTAGAAATATTTGACTGCATGATTGGGGTGAATCCTCAGGGAATTGAGCACATCAGTAGGGACGAGGAAAACATATTACATGTGGCCATAAACCACCGCAGAAAAGAAATCTTCCAGCGCATTAAGGAGAAGAAAACAATGACTCGTAGGCTGGCTTCACGGATTGATAAGAAAGGCTACACTATATTGCATCATGCTGCAGACATGAAGAGCTATGATCGAGGACCCCAACCTGCTCCTGTTTTCCAATTGCAGGAGGAGCTGAAATGGTTCGAGGTAAGCATCTCTATTCACCGCTCCACCCCAAATAATAATAATAATTTTAAGGAGCAGTAGTAGTAAATTTAGCTTTGTTGGAAACATTAAAATTAGAAAATTCCTAAACCGACCCGAGCTGTTACTTTTATATGTGTAGAAAGGGGTAGGCTTGGATTGGTAGATTTTGCATTTGTGTTTACATATTTCATGTCTTATAAAAAAGAAATTTTCATTAACTATTAAAACATCTTTTTTTAAAATAAATTATTAAATTTTACATATTATGCCTTATTATATTCTAAATTTTTAAATTCATTAAAACTAATTTTCAAGATACCAAAATAAGTTAAAATTAAATAAAGTAAAATAAAATAAACTAATATTATAGTGGGTTTGATTGAGTCAAATTGGCAGGAAAAACAATCGACCCTTATCTGACCCAACTTGAGGTTTAAAATAAAATGACAAAAGCTAACCCAAGATGTTGGGTTGGTTGGATTCATCAAATTGGTGAATTGGATGCACACCAATAGTTTCCAATTTGTTGGCCTTATGACTATCTATACAAACACTTGATAGTTACAGCATATTCACAATAAAGCTCTTAAAAGCTAAAAATACAAATTTTAACAACTCATTCCACAAAAAAAAACACACTACAACAATGTTGCTATTCCTAAAAGTTTTGGCAACCGAGCTACAGTAGACTGCCATAGCTCAAAACTTATAACAAAAAATATTTTTATGTTCCTTAGATGAAGTGGTTGATTGCTTTTGGTGTTTGTGGAGTCTTTTTTTTATTCGTTGTTGGTGTGTGTTTACTTGTTTTCCTTGAAGATTCCATTTGCCTTATTCACATTCTTCAGTATCTTTAGAATTTAGATATAATCTTCTTCGGTATCGGTAGATATTAAGAAGTGCTACGTCTACAATATTTTCACAAGAAATTATAGGTAATAAGTTATTATTGGTTTTAATTTGAATTCACAAGATAAATTAAATTTTTGCTCATTCATAACAACCAATAACAACCTAACACTTAAAATTTGTTGTAAAAATATGGCAAAAACACCATTTGAGTCCCCTACCCTACATTTTGGAGTCACAATTAATTTGGTCTCTACATTTTTGTAACAATCAATTTGGTCTCTGCTGTTAACTCACTAATAGAAAGTGCCAAATGGTGTGAACAATTGGTATACTTGATGCTGATGTGGCATTAAAATAATAATAATAAATGCTCCATCAACATTTGAATAAACAAAAATTAATTTATCAATTGGAATGAAATTAAAAAAATTAAATTAAATTAAAAACCAAAGAATAAAAACATGAACCCAAATGATTTTGAACGTGAACCTAGATACAGAACCTATTCAAATCTCAATTATCCACAAAACCCCTTTGAAATTCAGCGAAAATAGTTCAAATACATAGAACCTTTGAGATTTTCTCACGAAATTGATGAAAAAACAAAATCCAACAAAAATTTTCCAAAAGAATTTTTTCTCAATATGTAAATGATTCCAGGGACAAGGTTAGGAACACGAAAAGGAAAGTGATAGAAAATATTGAAGGAATTTTTTTTTTTTTTTGAGTTCTTTTGTTTATGAAATTTTCGATAATGATTGAAGTTGATGAACAGTTTTGCAGTAGCGTTGAGAAAGTGAGTGAAGATATTGTGAGTTTTTGCTTTTGGCTTTGTGGCTATGGTTTTGGGTTTCATGGAATGGAACGAAAGTTGTGAGGGAATGAATAGAGATATTGTGAGTTAGGTTTTTTTGTTGTGGTTAAGGTTTGGGTTTAGTTTATGGAGATGTGTGTTTCTAGATCTAGGTTCATGTTCAATATCGTCTGGGTACATGTTTTTAGTTTTTGGTTTTTATTTCTTTTTTCTTTTTTAATTTCATTAAAATTGATAAATTAATTTTTGTTTATTCAAATGCTAATAGGGCATTTTTATTACTAATCTAATTTCACGTCAACGTCAAGTATGTCAACTGTTTACACCATTTGTCATGTAGACATTTTCCATTAATAAGTTAACGATATTGACCAAATTTATTACAAGTTGAAAATAACCAGAACTAAATTGATTACTACAAAAATATAGGAACCAAATTTACTATAACTCCAAAATGTAGGACCAAAATAATGTTTTCGCTTAAAAATATTGTGAACATAATATTACTCTTAGATATAAGGCCTAATCTGGATATTTGGATCTTATTTATGTCATACATATATGCTCTATATCTTAGGGATAGTTGACAAAATATTGTTGATTGTATAATAAATTAAGTTTTAGAGGCTTGAAGGGAACGAACTATCGACGTGAGGAATCTGGATCTTCAAGATCTATTGATTTGAAATCCAGCTTTTTTATTAAAAAGAAAATTCCTTCAAACGTGAATCAAAATCTTCAACATCCATATTTGTATAGGAAAACAAATAATGAAATTCAAATGTTGATTTGCTTTGGGTGAAAAGAATTCACAAAAATTGGAATCGAGATGTTCAACATCCGGATTCATTTTGGAGAAATAAAGTGGAATCCAAATATTCAACATCTAGATTTTCTTTTGAAGAAAAAAATTAAAGAAAATAAAGATAAATCCAAATATTTTCCTAATATTTATAAATTGTTCCCTTCCAACCTCAAGAGTTTAATGTGTTTTGTCATTAACAATATTTTGCCTATTTCAAATATTTTGCCCAATTTTTTCTTGAAAAAGTTTATAGATGCAAAAAATTTCACACCTAGTTGATTTAGTAGATTGTTTGTGATAAGTTAAAAAATAATATTAATGGTGACTATAGATAAGAACCAATAAAATTTTGGTAGCTCAACTGTTATGAAAAGTATTAGGAAATTTTTTGTGTTGCTTTTTTTTTTTTTTTTTCCTCTTTCCTTTTTCCCACCTGTTGTGGGCTGGATTATAATTGTTTTTGGGCTGGTTTTGTTTTAGCCTTCTTATTGCTTTCGCCAATGGGCTTTGGCTTGTTTACTACATTTCTGATATAAAAATATATATATATATATATATATATATATTTAAAAAGGGGAGAGAGAGAGATTCTTATTAGTAGCCTTTGTCTATCATTTTTTATTTGGCCAAGCTTAACAATCTATCGACTTCTAAGTCCATATCTCGCTCTTCCTTGTGATTGCTCTCGATCCGACTAGACATTTGAAAGGAAAGGGTTTTTCTTCTAATGAGTTAATTCACTTTAGGTGGCATGATTCTATAATATTAAGAGATTATTCTTTGCTTTCACCCTTTAATTCTAGCATATCCTGTTCTTATTGCTTATTAATTAAACCTTTTTTATTCTTCCCTCAAAAAAAGAAAAAAAAAATTCTGAACCGAATTTGTGGAACTTTATGAAAATTGTCCAACATTCCCGTCATAACAAATAACCATAAAACACTTGCTTTTTACTAAAGAAAAAATCAATAGTTTTCATTGTGAAATTTCTTTATTCAACTTCTTATTAATTATTGGAAAAAAAAATTAAAAATTTTACTTTTGTCTCTTTATGTTGGGTTGTATTCATTTTGATCCTTTAAATTTAAAATTTTTAATTTGAGATCCCTAAGGTTTGGTCCTTTTTCTAATTGGTCATTCCACCAAAATCTATTACTCTAACTTCCATTAAAAATGTCAACTAAGCCAACAGATCAGCTTTTTTACTTAAAAAAAAATTGGATAATTACACTTTATCCACTTGTGGTTTGTCTCTAATTTGATTTGCCTACCCGTGATTTAAATTTTGACACTTTATCCACCTGTGATTCTCACCGTTATTGTGCCGTAACCCACCTCTTCCTTACCGTTACTCTAACACATATTATGTAAAAAATAAAAGCCCAAATAGATCAAAACACTCTCACTCAAATCTTAAACATGAAGAACATCCCCAAATTTTGAAACTTGAGTTGGCTCACTAAACCCAGAACATGAAGATTAACCAAAAACTAAACCTAGATTTTTCTGTTTTTCATTTTCAAACTAATTGTACTCAAACTAAACCCACAATCATGTTTTGGGTTTAGCGAGTCTAAAGAAAAGTAGAATAAAAACCTCAAGAGGCTTTATTTAAAATTTTAAATAAACCCACCACATTAAGCTTTCTTTCTTCCTCTACAAACACACACACACACACTCTCTCTCTCTCACATAAACAAATAGTTAACTACTATAGTCTGTGCAACTGTGTGTTTTTGAAGCCACAAGAAAAAAACCTTACAAACAAAGAAGTAGGACCCCTTTTCAGAGAAGAACCAAGTAGGCATGGAGGACAGTGCCACTAATGTGGCCCGTGCCATTGTTGCATCCCTCGACTGGGCTTCTACCCTTGATGTTTGCAGCACCGCTTTTTCTTACTTAGAATCTGTACTTACTCTCTCTCTCTCTCTCTCTCTCTCTCTCTCTCTCTGTTTAGTGTTTTTTTTTTTTTTTTGGGGTGCAAGACATTTGGTTACTTTGAATTCTCTGTAGAGTTTGAATCGTTGAAATTTGATTGCTTGTTGTGGAAAACGTTGTTTCTTTTGTTGAGTTTTGGGTCAAATAAATGTGAAGTTTTGATTTTGGTTGAGTTTCACCATATGGGTATTTGTGCTTTGTGTTTGATTGCTGTAAATTTGTTATCTTCTTATGTTTTTATGGGGTTTGGGCAACTGGGTTTTCTATCATGGGTTTAGTTTTTGGGTATGTTCTTCTACTTTTCTTCAGACTCACTAAACCCAGAACATGATTGTGGGTTTAGTTTGGGTACAATTAGTTTGAACAGGAAAAACAGAAAAATCTGGGTTTAGTTTTTAGTTAATCTTCATGTTCTAAGTTTAGTGAGCCAACTTAAGTTTCAAAATTTGGGTACGTTCTTCATGTTCTTCATGTTTAAGATTTGAGTGAGATTGTTTTGATCTGTTTGGACTTTTGTTTTTTACATAATGTGTTAGAGTAACGGTGAGGGAGAGGTGGGTTACGCCACAGTAACGGTGAGAATCACAGGTGGGTAAAGTGTCAAAATTTAAATTATAGGTAGGCAAATCAAATTAGAGACAAACCACAGGTAGGTAAAGTGTAATTATCTCAAAAAATAAAGATAATACAATAAAATACAATTAACCATTTCTCTATTTTCTTTTTTCTTTTTCTTCTTTTCCATTCTTATCTATAATTCCCTCTCCAAATTTCCACCTCATTTCTTTCCTCAAAACTCAGCAAATTAAATTCAACAAGATTTTGGGCAAGTTAGAGTTTACTTTGAGAGAGTGATTGCCTTTTTCTTATTTTCCTTTACGCACTGGACATGTGTACTGAAGCAATTGGACTAGTTCTAGTTTGGACCTTTTTCAAAGAGATGAGAGTGAAGCTGGGTATAGTGTTTCCGCAAAATGGGCTCTTACTCTCTTCTTATACCTACTAGTCTGTACATAAACAATAAATTCAAAAGACTATCAGATATCCGTTAGTAATATATACTAGTGGCATGTAATATAAAGATTTGGGAAGAAACAAGCTCAGGGACGGAGCTGTTCATGTACAAAAAAATCATAGTATATATATTCTGCATTTTTTAATATTTAGGTCCAAGATAATTGATTCTCAAAAAAAAAGGTCCAAGATAATTACTCTTGGCCCACCTCTCCCTAAAAATCTACAAATTGGCCCATAGAACCCAACCCAAAAAAAAAATTGTATCTAAGTTTTGTCTTCAATATATATTTAGAGTGAGCTATAAATTTTAGTAGATAAATATGATAAATTGATGTATCATCATTCATAAAAAAGTACTTAACATTTGTTTATTATGTGTTGAAGTGGACCTCATCATATGCTTTAATACATGAGTTTGTAAGTTTGTTTTTTTAGTAGCCTAATTTTTCTATATATATATATATATATATATATATATGGGCTTTTCTTATCTTCTTTTTATTTACATATTCTTTTTAATTATCAATCAATAAAGCTATAAGGTTTGAAATTGATGGAACATTTGAAAATTAATTCAATAAATAACAAAAAGAACTATTTGAAACATTAATTTTTATAACATAGTCTGATTTAGTAACAAGTTAAAAAAAAAAAAAGGAGCGTTGGCCCCCAACTCCTACAGTCTTGTGTGCTTTAACTTAAGCTCGAGCAAACTTGTTATTTGGAACTTGATTTAAAGTGGCTTGGAATGACTCGGGCTGCAAATTCTAGCGAATGGGCTTGGATGGGTAAATCCATGGGAGAGAGAACGAGCTTAATTATGCACGCATGTCATTAGATTTCTAGTCCTCCCAGCTTTTGAGGATGAGATGGTGATAAAGACGCGTGAGAATTGCAGAGAAAAAAGTGGGGAAATTTTTTATTTAATTTTAAAACCTTCTTTTTGTTTTAGAGAAAGTCTAAATGCACAACAGAAACTCACAAATTTTTTTCACAGCACCTTTGTTTTAAGTTGTGATAAGTCCTGATATAATCTTCTTCTTTTTTTTGTTTTATTTTATTTTATTTTATTTTATTTTGATCTATGTGGATTGAAACCTCAATTTGTTGGGAAATTTTGCTGTATTCTTAGAAAATTTCTTTGTTTTATGATGTGACAGCATTTGACATGTGGATATGGTTGGGTAAGGTGTTACATGACTAGGCATGCCTCGGGTAACTATTTAGCACCTTTAGCAAGATCACTCATGGTAGTGAACGAAATAACTATTTTGAAAGCGGACTCAAAATTAAGTAATTAAGTTTTTCTTGTTAAGACCCTTGGCTGATTATAAGGAACTAGTTGTGGACCCTCTTAGTGGCTTGTTTAGTTTATACTTTCTTTTATTGTTTTTTGTTTGGTTTCGTAGGAGTGGTAGGCCACGATGCATGGTTTTGCATGGCTTTTTGTATTACAGATCCTAAGCCAAGTCTCTTTCTGTATTCTGTTTCACTTTTCTTCTTTTAATATATTTCTATCTTTGACCAAAAAAAAAAATAAGTAATTAAAATGAAAGCTTTTAAGCTTAATTGTCAAAAAAAAAAAAAAAAAAAACTTCAAAAGTGAAATTTAGTGAGTGTTTGGTTCTGGCGTTTCTGCGTTTGCCCCTTTTTTTTTTTTTTTTGTTGCACACGTTTTAGGGGAAAAAGTTTCTGTTCGCACATTATTGACGGGACTCATAACTACTTTATTCAAAAAAAATATTAAAAATGAGTCCCACGATATTCAATCCGACCACTTCCAAGCCTTACCGTACGTGTCCGATGCAGTGATCGGCAATGATATGGGCAAACCGAAGACGACCGATGCGGCGAGCGGTGGCTATTTTGCACTTCGACGAGAAACCGCACCGTACTAGTATATATATACACACGCTATGATTTAAAATATATGTATCAGTGTAAACTGTAAAGAGAAGAAAATTGAAATCAAACATGAAAGATAAAGAAGCAAGGTAGAAGAAGACTAAGAAAACGGCGCTATGTGAGTTTAGGTTTTCTTCTTCTTCTTCTTCTTTTTTCTTTTTTCTTTTTTTTTTTAATATATATATATATATATATATATATAATCTGGCACTAAAACGACGTTGTTTTAGAACCTGATATTAAATTTTAATACCAGCTCCAAAACGACGTCGTTTTATAATCGATTAAAAAAAAAAAAAAAACTATTGTAAGCCACTAACGACGACGTTTTAATTTTAAAACCTATGATTATTTACCCATCCCCTCTCTCTCTCCCTCACTCTCTCGTCAATCTCCCTCTCCCAGATTCCCAGTCCCAGCAACGAAATCTTCACATCTACTTTCTCTCTCGCCTCGTCTTCCGTCAATTTCTAGTGATGTTCTGACTTCAGAGTTCAGATGCTTCTCCATACAAATGCAATGCTTTTCTACCAGGTTGGTTTATGTGATTTATTTTCAATGGTGTTTGTTTGATCTTTTATGGGTTTGGTTTAGTTTTTTTTTTTGGGGTTTATTTATTTTTTATTTTTTATTGGAAATGGGTTAGGTTTGGGAAAAGATTGTGAATTTGTTTGTAGTTAGTTGTTTGTAGTTTTCTTTCGTTTTTTTGTTTATAGAATATTTGGGTTTTTTTTTTTTAATGAGCATGATGTGGTTTGGGGTTGTTAATTGCATTGTGTTTGGTACCTGAAAAAATGAGAAATTAACCGAACTAACCGCACCAAACCAGTATCTTACACCGCACCTTATGTAGACCGGTTTCCAACCCTCCACAGGTGAGGTCCGGTCAAGGATGGGGGAAAACCACCCCTGTAGGTGCGGTGCAAAAAAGCCCCCCAAAACCGGCCGCACCGCACCATGTACAGCCCTACTGATTGATGTAGTAGATTGTTTGTGATAAGTAAAAAAATAATATTAATAGTGACAATAGATAAGAACTAATAAAAATTTGGCAGTTCAACTGATATGAAAAGTGTTGTAAAATTTTTTGTGTTGTTTTTTTTTTTTCCTCTTTCTTTTTTCCCAACTGTTGTGGGCTGGGTTATAATCGTTTTTGGGCTGGTATTTTAGCCTTTTTATTGCTATTGCCAATGGGCTTTGGCTTGTTAACTACCTCTCTGATTAAAAAAAAAAAATTTAAAAGAGAGAGAGAGAGAGAGGAGATTCTTATTAGTAGCCTTTGTCTATCATTTTTCATTTGACCAAGCTTAAAAATCTCTCGACTTCTAGCTCCATATCTCGCTCTTCCACATGATTGCTCTCGATCCGACTAAACATTTGGAAGGAAAGGGTTTTTCTTCTACCGAGTTAATTCACTTTAGGTGGCATGATTTTATAATATTATGAGATTATTCTTTGCTTTCACCCTTTAATTCTAGCATATCCTGTTCTTGTTGCTTATTAATTAAACCTTTCTTATTCTTCCCCCAAATTTTTTTTTTTTCTGAACCGAATTTGTGGAACTTTATGAAAATTGTCCAACATTCCCGTCATAACAAATAACCAGAAAACACTTGCTTTTTACTAAAGAAAAAATCAATAGTTTTCAATGTGAAATTTCTTTATTCAACTTCTTATTAATTATTGAAAAAAAAAAAAACTAAATTCACTTTTGTCTCTTTATGTTGGGTTGTATTCATTTTAGTCCTTTAAATTTAAAATTTTTAATATGAGATCCCTAAGTATGAGTCCTTTTTCAAATTGGTCGTTCTCCCAAAATCTATTACTCTAACTTCCATTAAAAATGTCAACTACGCCAACAAATCAGCTTTTTTACTTTTAAAAAAAATAAAAATAAAGATAATACAATAAAACACAATTAACCATTTCTCTATTTTCTTTTTTCATTTTCTTCTTCTCCATTCTTATCCATTTCCCTCTCCAAACACCTCATTTCTTTCCACAAAACTCAGCAAATTAAATTCAACAAGATTTTGGGCAAGTTAGAGTTTACTTTGAGAGAGTGATTGCCTTTTTCTTATTTTCCTTTACGACCTGGAAATGTGTCCTGAAGCAATTGGACTACTTCTAGTTTGGACCTTTTTCAAAGAGATGAGAGGGAAGCTAGGTATAGTGTTTCCGCAAAATGGGCTCTTACTTTCTTTTACATTCTACCACTACTAGTCTGTACATAAACAATAAATTCAAAAGACTACCAAATATCCGTTAGTAATACTAGTGGCTTGGCATATAAAGTTTTGGGAAGAAATAATTAAGCTCAGGGACGGAGCTGTTCATTTACTAGGGGTGGCAATCCAATTTTTTCTTTTTCTTTTTCTTTTTAAATCATAGTAGTATATATGTTCTGAATCTTTTAATATTTAGGTCCAATATAATTACTCTTGACCCACCTCTCCTTAAAAACTTACAAATTGGCCCATAGAACCCAACCAAAAAAAATTGAAAAAAAAAAAAATTTATATCTAAGTTTTGTCTTCAATATATATTTAGAGTGAGCTACAAATTTTAGTGATAAATATGATAAATAGATGCATCATTTGTTTATTATGTGTTGAAGTGGACCTAATCACATGCTCTAATACGTGAGTTTGTAAGGTTTTTTTTTAGTAGCCTAAGGAATTCTCTCTCTCTCTCTCTCTCTCTCTCTCTCTCTCTCTCTCTCTCTCTCTCTCTCTCTCTCTCTCTCTCTATATATATATATATATATATATGGGCTTTTCTTATCTTCTTTTTGTTTACATATTCTTTTTAATTATCAATCAATAGAGCTATAAGGTTTGAAATTGATGAAACATCTGAAATTTAATTAAATAAATAACAAAATGAACAATTAGAAACATTAATTTTTATAAGATAGTCTTATTTAATAACAAGTCAAAAAAAAATTATAGCGTATGTTTCCCCTCCGGCCCCCTAGGTCTAAAGTCTGGCCCGTCCCTAAATAAGCTAATGAGTTGTGTCACAAGGAGCTTTGGCCCCCGACTCCTACGGTCTTGTGTGCTTTAACTTAAGCTCGAACAAACTTGTTATTTGGATCTCGATTTAAAGTGGCTTGGAATGACTCGGGCTGCAAATTCTAGCGAATGGGCTTAGATGGGTAAATCTATGGGAGAGAGGACGAGCTTAATTATGCATGCATGTCATTAGATTTCTAGTCCTCCCAGCTTTTGAGGATGAGATGGTGATAAAGACGCTTGAGAATTGCAGAGAAAAAAGTGGGGAAATTTTTTATTTAATTTTTAAAACCCTAATTTTGTTTTAGAGAAAGTCTAAATGCACAACAGAAACTCACAAATTTTTTTCACAGCACCTTTGTTTTAAGTTGTGATAAGTCCTGATATAATCTTCTTTTTATTTTGTTTTATTTTATTTTGATTTATGTGGATTGAAACCTCAATTTGTTGTGAAATTTTATTGTATTCTTAGAAAAATTCTTTGTTTTATGATGTGACAGCATTTGACATGTGGATATGGTTGGGTAAGGTGTTACATGACTAGGCATGCCTCGGGTAACTATTTAGCACCATTAGCAAGATCACTCATGGTAGTGAACGAAATAACTATTTTGAAAGCGCACTCAAAATTAAGTAATTAAGTTTTTCTTGTTAAGACCCTTGGCTGATTATAAGGAACTTGCCGTGGACCCTCTTAGTGGCTTGTTTAGTTTATACTTTCTTCTATTGTTTTTTGTTTGGTTTCGTAGGAGTGGTAGGCCACGATGCATGGTTTTGCATGGCTTTTTGTATTACAGATCCTCAGCCAAGTCTCTTTCTGTATACTGTTTCACTTTTCTTCTTTTAATATATTTCTATCTTTGACGAAAAAAAAAAAAAGTAATAAAAATGAAAGGTTTTAAGCTTAATTATCAAAAAAAAAAAAAACCTCCAAAAGTGAAATTTAGTGAGTGTTTGGTTTCGGCGTTTCTGCGTTTGCGTTTTTCTTTTTTTCTTTTTTTTTTTTTTTTTTTTTTTTTTTTTTTTTTTTTGCTACACACGTTTTAGGGGAAAAAGTTATTGTTCACACACTGTTCATGGGACCCACAATTACTTTATTCAAAAAAAATATTAAAAATAGTCTCACGGTACTATTCACATATTTAAAAATTATTTTACTATAATATTTTCAGTTTTAGATTTTAATTTTCATCAAATTAAATTGTATCCAAACGAAACCTTAACCTTAAAAATATGAATGAAGATCGTTCTGACCATGTGATTGGTTTATTTCATGAATGTAGCGTGCGCAGAAAATAATTCCTGACCATTATGTCATGCACCGCGACAGAACTAATCAAATGACAGCAGAAGAGTTATTCAAAGAGACACACTCTAAACTTCTCGAGAACGCGCAAAAGTGGATAAAGGAGACCTCTCAACCATGCTCTGCAGTCGCGGTCCTCGTTGCCACTGTAGTTTTCGCGGCTGCCTTCACTGTCCCAGGGGGTAACGACAACACAGGCCATCCAGTTTTCCTTCACTCTCCATTCTTCCTGTTCTTCACTATCATGGACGTTCTCTCCCTTGCGAGCTCTTTGACTTCCGTTGTCATGTTCCTCTCCATCCTCTCTTCTCCATTTGAGTATGAAAATTTCCGTATATCACTTCCGCGGACGCTGAGATTAGGGTTCGCGTTGCTCTTCCTCTCTATCACAACAGCCATGCTTAGTTTCGCGACTAATATTTTCCTCATTATTCATTTTAAGAAGACATCTTGGACTAAGACTATGATTTGCATTGCCGCGTTCCTTCCTCTCTCTGTGTTTGCGCTTATGCAATTCCCATTGTACATAGCATTCACCAGTACTTTGCGAGCCCTTACCAAGAAAATATTGAAGACGGTACCTCCCCAGAAATTCACTCCTCGTTACTTGCTGACAACCATTAAGCGAAAATGGGCTTAACCTCCTCTTCCTTTTCCCATCATGAACTACATGTCAAAAATCTTATCTATATTACTGTATTGCCATGATTTATTTTTATGTAATAAGGCAATGAGAAATTAGATATTTCTCATCCCTGTGCGTGCTTTTATGAGTAATAAAGGAACTTCTTTCTAGCCAGTGACGGGACCGAAAAAACATTTTTAGGAAGCTAATTATATTAATAACTAGTATCATTCCCATATGCATTGTTTCGACTATAAAATTTTAGAATAATTTTATTAAGAAATAATAAATTGATAATCACTTTAGTCTAGACCATATAAATTATGTATCAAGTAAAATAAAAACATAATTCTCTTCTAACTTATCAATTGTCTTATAATGACATTTTCAGCAACTTTTGAATTGTGTTATGCACTAGAAGAGCATATAAACTACTTGAGATTTTTTTTTTAAAACCTTTATTTAGAGTTACATTTTAATACACTAATAGCCTCTTTGATCTAAATAGGATCTCCTTAAACATGAGTGGATAGTTGTAAAAATTTAATATTAAAGGAGTCCTAAGGTAGAAAAAGGATATAAACAATTGTTAAAAAAAAAATAATAACTAGTTCAACCAAAGTTGCAAGATCATGTTGAGGTGAGGATTCTTTTTCATGATGTAGATTTAATATTACTAGATTATAGCAATCTTGCGAAGAAATATGCTGTTGATATTTATAACATGCTACGTTATAGATTTTATTTTTCATGAATATTATTCAAATATCTTGTGGGTGCTAAATATAGATTCGAATATTGATATTTGTAAAAAACCAAAACAAAAATTAATTATAGTGAAATTTAAATAAAAAAAAAAAAAAAAGTTACATGCTCATAATGTTCAACAATCTCTTCCACACACATATAGGTTGCGTTTGGGATTTGAGAAAAATTAGCTTATTTTACCTTTTAACTTATTTTTTGCTCCTAAAGTGGGTCCCATTGCATTGTTAAGTGAGTCTCATTACTCCAAAAGTCAACTTTTAGCTTTTTTGTTTTTTAACATACTTTCAACAAAAAGTTTTCAGTTTCAACAAAATAAGCGGTTTTCAAACAGATTCATAATATTACTAACAACAAAAATAAAAATGAGAAATAGTAACATAAAAATTTTAAAACTATTCAAGAAAATTAATTTAATTTAATAACACACATATGAACATAACACAAATACAAACTATGAATAGAAAGATGAAATCCTTATTTTAGGAGAGAATACAAAATTTGATAATTCTTAAATAATAAATAGATAAATCATAAATATTTATAGAGGTTTATATAATGGATTTCATGGATTTAAAATTGCCTTTATGACTCATAAGAAAAACCTTTAAAAAACACTCTCACACAAAACAAAGAAGAGAAATACATACATGTAATAGTGTGGTGACAGGTTTGATAAAGATTCTACTATGGAATTCACAAACGGCAAATTCCCTAAGTAATAAGAAAAAAAAAAAAAAAAAAAACAAAACAAAAAGAGAGTTAGATTTTTAATCAACATAGAAATCATAATAGAATAATAATTACTAATAATGGGGGAGAGAAAAAATTGATTAGAACAATCAATAGTGTTTCTATCCACACACAAAAAAAAAAGAAAAAAAAAAGGATAGAAGTAGCCGCAAAAAGAAGAAGAAGAAGAAACTATGCGCAAAAATATATAAGGATATAAACACTAAAAACTCTACGTACATAGAGAATTTTCAATTGTGAGAAAGTTAGATTTCTAATCAATCTAGGAATCATAGGAGAATGAGAATTATTAGGAAAAAGATATTTATTAGGAAAAAATGGTCACAATTAACATTAAAAAAAGGAAAAAAAAAAAAAAACAAAATGTAAAAATTATATCACTTAGGTGCATGTTTATCAAGTATTTTTTTTTTTTTAAAGAATACATAGGGAAAAAATACAAATTGAATTATAAGAGAATGAGAATTATTACATGTGTGTATATATATATATATATATATATATATTAGGAAAAACATTGTCACAATTAACATTTTTTTTATTAAAAAAAGAACATAACGTAAATCTTAAATCACTTAGGATGCATGTTTATCCAGATGAAAAACATAGGAAAAAAAACACATACACACACAAAAACCATTGGCTATGTATTTTTTGTTATTTTAAATTTGATGTAGTTATTTAACGCAAATATGGCTTCTAAGCCTAAATTTTATAATATAGTATATGATTTTTAAATCCACAAAATAATACATATATAAATGTATAACTTATACATAAAATATATCTTTAAAAGGATTTATTATATATACTATTTTTCTTGTATATATATATATATATTATTTTTCTTTTATATTAAAAAATTTATTTAAATAATTTTTATATAATTTAAAATAAATATTTTCTTCTATTAAGTCTTATGTAATTAGTATTTAGTCTTCTTCTCCAAAAGTAAATAAATAAATATATTTATATATATATATATATCATTTAAACTATATTTCCCACAACTAATATTCTTCAAATTTTTTAACTTAAATTTTTGTTAAATAAATTATAGATTATAGATTAGAGTATAATAATAATTTTAGAAAATATAAAATGTATACAAATTAATTAATTTCAAATAAATTAAATAATAAATGTCACCTTTGCATGTAGTAACATTTACAATGCAAAATAATAGAAATATAATAATAACAATACTAAATGATATATATATATATATATATATATTTTGTTTATGGATGATAAAGTAGAACAAGTCCAGAAGTTTTAAGAGTAAAAATCATAACATTCTTTTTTTAAAATGGAATATATATATATATATATATATATATGCATTCCTATTTCACTAACTCTCTAAGGACAAAATGAAGAAGAGTTTTTTTTTTTTTTTTTTTTTGGGGGGGGGGGGAATAGAAAAGGACTTTTTATTATATATATATTGTTTATGGATGATAAAGTAGAACAAGTCCAGAAATTTTAAGAGTAAAAATCATAACATGCTTTTTTTTAAATGGAAAAAATATATATATCAATGCATTCCTATTTCACTAACTCTCTAAGGACAAAATGAAGAAGAGTTTTTTTTTTTTTTTTTGGAATAGAAAAAGAATTTTTATTAAAAATATTTTCATATATATTTTTGGAAATATATTCTTTAAATACTATTAAAGTTAATGAGTTATATGAAAAACTATTGAATATTAAAAATATATATATTAATACTTTAATTGAATGTTTGTACAACTTTTTCAAAAATATGGGGGTATATTAAGTGAAATTTAGACATATTTTAAATGATATAATTTGGATTGAGGACTCTCCTCTTACAGCTTTGGAATCTCTGTAATTTGATTTAGCTCATATTACCTCTTAAATAAAATGTCTGTTTTTTTTTTAAGTGAAATTTAGACAAAATTCAAAAATCAATAAAATAGAGAAGGAAGAATTGTCCCAAAAAAAAGAGGAGGGAGAATTTTGAAAAAGCCAGGGGAGCATGGCCCTACCTCCGTCCCAATTTCGGAACTTACTATGCTTTGAATTTTGAATTTGTCAAAATAATTTGCACTACAAGCATATGTTATATTTTTGTTTTCAAGTATTGAGGTCTTAATGCGGGAAAAATCGTCTACATTTAAAATTTGTCCATTTCCTGGTATCCATTAATGTTAAGATTTCCTAAAATATTTTCAAATGAGTTAGGATAACACCAACATATATATATATATATATATATACTAAATTTTTTTCAAATATTTGTTTTTTTTTTGGGGGGGTGGGGGGAGGGCCCCTTCGGTCCTAATGTGGCTCCTCCACTACATCAGATTATTTATCTTACACTACATTTCATCAAAATATATACTATTCCTTTTTCAATTTTTTATAATTCTCTCAAATCATATCTCTCTCTTCCTTGACCAACCAACCCCATCAACTAAACCAGTAAGCTTGAAGCCACACATGCAAAAAGACCCAGTCAAAGCAATACCGAAACAACACTTACAAATTTCTCAAATATCAAATGCCAAAATCAAATCTAACCCAAAACAAATACCAAAATCAAATTAAAAAAACACAGCTTCTTAATTTCCCAAGTTACTTACTTGCTGGATGTTTGTGATGGCTTTAGGGTGAAGCAGAGTTTGTTGAAGCTCTAGCAGTGGCAGTGGCTACGTTTGTTGCAATGGTATGGCTGAAATGTGGGTTTTTCTTTGTGGGTTTGGTCTTGACTATGGGATTATGTAGGTGAATTGTATCTAATCTTGAGTTGTGTAAGGATTTTGTGTTCAGATAGCATATCTAATGAGGCAGAGAGAGAAGAGATTGAGGGGAAAAGAGAGAGAGAGAATATCAAGGGTAATAGAAAAGAAGAATAAAATATAAAATACATATGAATAATATATATTTACACGGTTACTGTAACAACAATAGATATTTACACAATTACTTTAACTTAATTGATATGGGTATTTTTGGGGTAGAATGTGTAAAATTGACCCCTTATGCTATTTCCCATCGGCTCATGCGAATGCTCTTAGGTTGCTTCTACTTTCTAGTCCTATTGTACACAGAACCGATGTCAACGGATGAATGTTTGTTATAATGATGAATAAGGCCATTGACATAATATATTCACAACAATTTCTCAACAAAACTTTATGTGGTAAGCTATTAATAGTAGATAAAGAAAGTAATGTCAAAGGTGGGCCCAAATGAAATCCAATAAAAACTTGCTAAGAGCATTCAAATTAGAGTTTCTAAAAAAATACTTATTTTATATTCTATAAAACTATTTTATCCATTTTATCAACTCATTTAACAACACACACAACATCTTATTTCTTATATTTACATACAACCTAATAAAATAATAAAAACTACCCAATAAATAAATATAAAACTAATCCATCTCTCTTGTCTCTCTCTCTCTCTCTCTCTCTCTCTCTCTCTCAACCACCCACCACCTAAACTCAAGACAATCCATCAACTACCCACCACCAAAACCTAGATCAACCAATTACCACTAAAACTTAGCCTCCACCACCAACCTAAATTGAAACCACCACCAACAACCAAAGAAATTACCACAACTAGCCACACCGCCAACCATAACAACCGCAATCGTCACCATCACACTACAATCAACAACCAACACCAAAACAACAAACCCACCAGAATCTGCCATAAACCCACGTACAATAAACTACAAACCCATTGGAACAAATCACAACCACCACAATCCAAATCCATTTTGTTAGGACATATGTGATTCAATGTTAGGAACATATGTCAAAATTTTATGTAATTGGCTAATCCTTTGACAAAACGCACTTTATTTGTAATTGGATAGATTTAGGATGTGTTTAATGCTTCAAGAAATAAGGTTTCAAGTTCAAGTGTTAAAACCATGCAAGTCTGTCCAAGAATCAAGTAATGAAATGCTGGATTTTAAAGCTCGACAGCTAACTCGACAACTAAGCATCTATCGAGGTTTAAAAGCTGCTAAAGCCCGTGGCTCAATAGCTAACTCGATAGATGGCTACCTATCGAGGTTTATGAAACTTAGTTTTTCAGAGCTGATTTTCATCCAACCTGTGAGTATGTGTTTAGGCTTTCTTTTCTCACAACCCTAAACATATATAAGGATTATTTTAAGGGTTGTCATAGGTTGCACAATTGCACAAGTGTGAAGCAAAGTCTTGTTCATGGAAATTGTGACTGGAAATAGAATTTGTCCTAGTTCATCTTTCTCTTGAAGAAGCTGTTGTGTTTGTACACCGTAGAGTTTTGTAACCAAGGAGCTTCTTGATTTTCATCATCTGGATGAACTGAAGAATTTTGTAGCTAACATCCTTCTTAAGTTGGTGATCAAGTCGTGTACTGGGATCTGTGCATCTATTGGGGTAAAGGTTCAACTGTATTTTAGTATAAGGTACTGGGATTTTTTTACTTGTAACCACTTGTTTTGATAATAGTGGATTCTCGGAAGTGGTGAACTTAAAATCACCCGGTGGGATTTTTGCCGTGTAGGTTTTCCCCATTCATAAACAAATTACTGTGTCAATTTAATTTCTGCTGCATACTTAGTTTAATTGGTGATTTGTTTGTACTGCCACGTACATTGCATGTTAATTTGATTAATTGATAAACTTGGCTAATTAATCAATTAATATATCACAAAGGGTCAATACATTCTTGGCCTATCAAGTGGTATCAAAGCGAGCACACTCTGATTATGGTTAATCTTTGTTGTGTGATCCATTGACCCCTATTGTCATGGCTTCAAACGGCTTGAAGAGATCTTTGTTTTCAAATACATCTTGTTTTTCTAATCTCTACTTGTTTGAGTGTATCAGAAAATGCAAGTCTAAAATTTATTTGAATTCTTTTATGATGATTATTGGAAAAGATCTCAGTTTGACAAAAAAGAAACTAGACTGTCTCAGAATAAAAATGTGCAAAGGAGTTCGTCTGAGAAGAATGAAAGTTAAAGGTTTAGTTCACAAAAGGCAGATGAGAGAAAACACTATTCCCACTGATCTGTCATCTAAGCACGAAGTGTGCTTCATGATGAAGTCTGCATTTAAGGTTATGGACACGTGTTTGTAGTACCTTGATAGTGGCTGCTCAAGACACATAACTGGAGACCAATCTCTCTTCAAGGTTTTCGAGTCCAAGAAAGGTGGTAATGTCACTTTTGGTGATGGGAGAAAATCACAAATTAAAGGAAATGGAATCATCTCTCTACCTGGACTGCCGAACATTGCAAATGTTCTATATGTAGAAGGTCTAAGAGTGAACCTGTTGACCATAAGCCAAATATGCGATCAAGACTTAATGGTACTATTCTCAAAGGGAAAATGCCTTGTCATGGATGAGTCTGAAAATAAGCTCATAAGTAGTGTTCGCACTCTCGACAATTGTTATGGCTTGGTTCCTGATGCTGATATTGTGTGCAATCGCATTCGTCTACTAAATGAAAATCTATGGCATCAAAGGATGGGACATGCTAGTTACAAACATCTTTCAATTATGTCTAAGCATGAGTCAGTTTTGGGGATACCAAAGCTCAGTAGAGTAAGTAATGTGATGTGTGGACTATGTCAACTTAAGAAACAGACGAGAGCTAAACATCCGGGCACTCAAACATCTGCTACATCCAGACCTTTAGAGCTAATACATCTGGATCTTATGGGTCCAACTAGAACCGAGTCTCTTAGTGGAAAGAGACACATCATGGTTGTAGTAGACGACTTCACTAGGTATACTTAGGTCATACTCCTATGATCCAAGTTTGATGCTCCTGAGCACATTGAAGTCTTGTGCACAAGATTGCAGAATGAAAAGGGCCTGAAGATTAATCGGATTCGAAGTTATCAAAGTAAGGAATTTGAGAACTCATATATGGAGTCCTTTTGCACGAGATCAGGTATATCTCAAGAATTCTCTACTCCTATTACTCCTCAACAGAATGGTGTAGTAGAAAGAAAGAGCAAGGTTATTCAAGAGATGGCTAAAGCCATATTGCACAACAAGGATATGGCTAGGAACTTGTGGGGAGAAGTCGTTAACACTGCATGTCATACGGTTAATAGGGTGTATTTTAGACTCGGTACCAAGAAGACTCCATATGAGTTATGGAAGGAAAGGAAGCCAAATGTGAAGTACTTCAAAATTTTTTAAAGTACTTGTTTCATTCTCAAGGATAGAGAGAATATGGAAAAATTTGACTCCTGAAGCAATGAAGGAATATTTCTGGAATACTCCTCTACAAGCAAGGCTTATCGGGTATACAACAAGAGAACCATGAAAGTAATGGAAACAGTGAATGTTGTTATTGATAAGTCCTTAGACTCTGGTTCTAAGAAATTTAGTGAGGAAATTCCCAAAGAGATTCTTCCTCTCGAGCCTAAAGAAGTTCAAGAAATTGTTGAACAAGAGTCTGCATCTCCAAGTACTCCCAGTACTCCAAGTGTTGTAGAAGATTCAGCAGATATATTTGTTGGAAAATCTAGTTTTGTATCTCATACAAAACACACAGCGGAAGCAACAAACATGGATCTATTTCATTCATGATTGATAACATGCACTATGCAAATTTCAGAATTTAAGAACAAGATAGCATACCTTAGTGCGGTGAAATTCAAAACAAAAGATTAGAAGTACTTGGGAACACTTTTAATCTTCACTCCAATTCCACTTTACGCCCAAGAAGTATGGTCTCTCAATCAATTTCCAAGGGAGAATAATCGAGTAGCTTCACTCACACATACACACCATTTCACAATGATGTCTCTCTTAAATAAAATTATGCATGTTTCTCCATTTATAACTAACTAATTATCTAATTGGGCTGGCCTATTGGACCTTTCCAATTGGGTTTTAGTGTGTGGCTTGGAGTGGGACCAAAAGGGACCAATAAGACACTAACTCCAATGGGCCTTGGGTTCTTCTGTCAACTCTTAACAAGTCCAAAGTTACCATTAATTATATTTAATAACACTATATAAATATAATTGCACTCTAGGCCTTATTAATAAATTATATTCCTAGACTTTATTATACATGCAACCCCTTCATAAAATATTCATAGTAATACAAAGTCATAAATGTAGACTGCCACTTTGAAAATTACTACATCTTAATCCTTTAAGTTATTCATCATATATTTATGAAATACAATTTCATAAATATATATATACTTTAGTAACTCCTTACTAAAGTGGTTAGGCCTAATACTCTGAATAACCAAACTCATTAAACTTATCTCAAGGGAATATTTTATATCTCCATTAGATATATTATTCATTTGACAGTAATTAGGAGAATAATAAATCTCACAGCAGTCCAGTTCAATATGTCTTAACTCTTAAAACATATCAATATATCAACTAGAAGTCTCCACTTCCATGATCAAGACAAATCATCTTAGTTGATATGTTATAATCTTCACAGATGAAATGCCCAATTTCATCACTAACTACGAACTATAATTCTGAATTTACAAAGAACTTGTGATTTATATCTTCTGTGACTTTTCACATAAATCATATACTATGCATCTCATGGATTATATGATAATGTCCAAATATTCATGTTACCATTATTTTATATAATAATAAAACAATTTTATTAATCATAACATTAAGTCATACATAATATCATACATAGCATCATACAATAGGATTTAAGGGCACACATCTTAACAATATCTACTTCACCTAATTCTGAATCCCATAAAGAGAAAGGACCTCCCTCCAGGATCAAATTGAATCATCTTCCTGAAGTTATTATGGAAAACATGAATAAACTTACACTAAGAAAGCGTACAATTGATAAATGTGTTGCTAATTTTGTGTCTTATTCTTGTTATTTATCACAGGTTGAACCCACTAAAGTTAAGGAAGCTCTACAAGATGAAAGCTGGGTTGAAGCTATGCATGATGAACTATTTCAGTTTCAGAGGAATGATGTCTGGACTCTGGTACCTAGACCGGAGGGTGAGCACATCATCAGCACAAAGTGGATATTCTGTAATAAAACCGATGAAGAGGGTAATGTGATCCATAACAAGGCTCGTCTTGTAACTCAAAGATACTCATAAATGGAAGGAGTAGACTATGATGAGACATTTGCTCTGGTAGCCCGTATAGAGTCCATCAGAATTCTTCTAACCCTAACATGTCACTTGAGGTTCAAACTCTATCAAATGGATGTGAAGACTGCTTTCTTGAATGGGATCCTTAAAGAAAATGTCTATATAGCTCAACCAAAAGGATTCATTGATCTACATTTTCTGGATCATGTGTTATACCTCAAAAAGGCACTGTATGGGTTAAAGTAAGCCCCTAGAGCTTGGTATGATCGGTTCACACAATACTTAGTGTTACATGGGTTCACAAGAGGAAAGGCAGATCAAACTCTTTTCATAAAAAGGGAAGACAGTGAGTTGATAGTTGCCCAAGTCTATGTTAATGATATCATCTTTGGGTCAACTAAGGATGAACTTGTTCATAGCTTCTCAAAACTCATGTAGGCCGAGTTTAAGATAAGCATGATTAAAGAGCTGACTCACTTCCTTGGATTGCAGATTCATCAACAAGATTTAGGTATATTCTTTTCTCAATCTAAATATGCTAAAAATCTTGTGAAAAAGTTTGGTTTAGAATCTGCTAGTTCTGTTAGAACCCCTATGAGCCCAAATGTTAAACTCATTGTTGACTTATTAGGTAAAAGTGTAGATTTATCTCTTTATAGAAGCATAATAGATAGTCTTCTTTACCTTACTGCTAGTAGACCTGACATTAGTTACAATGTAGGAATGTGTGCTAGATATCAGGCTAATCCCAAAAAGTCTCATATGATTGCTTTGAAAAGAATCATAAAGTATGTCAAAACCACTGCCTACTTTGGTGTGTGGTACAGCAAGGAAACAAATGATGTCTTAGCTGGGTATTTTGATGTTGATTGGGCTAGGAATGTTGATGATAAAAAGAGTACATCGGGGGGGGGGGGTGTTTTTACATGGGTAATAATCTTGTTTCCTGGATGAGAAAAAAGCAGAATTCCATCTCATTATCCACTGCAGAGGCTAAGTACATCCCTGTTGGTAGCTGTTGCACCCAACTTCTATGGATGCAAAAACTTCTCCATGATTACGGTATTTGTCAAGAACATCTTACTATCTACTGTGACAATACCAGTGCCATCAACCTCTCTACAAACCAGGTTCAACATTCTCAAACCAAACACATAGAGATTCGACATCACTTCATTCAGGAGCTTATCGAAGATGGTACGCTCACTCTTGAATTCATTCACACTGATGATCAGAAAGCTGACTTGTTCACCAAACCTCTTGACAGCAAACGATTTGATTTCCTTCACCAAAACATTAGTGTTATCTCCATGGATTGATCTCCTCTTCTCCTCCTCCTCCCTCATGAATTTGCATCTAGTTTTATGCATTGCTTTGTTTAACATGTTTTTGTTTGGTTATTTTTTCAGTTTTGCTTTATTTTGTTTTTTATATAAAAAAAATTGAAAAATCAGAAAAATACAAAAACAGCGTGTGTTTGTGTACCTTGGATGTCCATTGAAACAAAGTTTTCTAAACTTTGTATCATTTGTAGCTTAGATGAGCATCTCTATGCACAACTAAGCAAGTGAGCTTTGTGGCTCGTGTTTGTGATGAGTAAGGTTAAGGAATCTCTTGTACTTAACACTCATATCACTCTTTTCGATGAAAAGGACTAGAAAATCCTAAGAGAAAGGCATAAATAATCATCTCACCACTGTTACCTGCCAATCATGAAATGACATTTGTATGTTTCGGCATAGCAAAAGCTGAATGTCAAATGCTTAACATAATTGGGTATTTCTTTTCACTCTCATATATGCCCATGCATGGTTTGCTTAAAAGAAAAATAAAAACAAAAAGATCAAAATGCTTTATATATGATTGCAAGCATGTATTCTAGGAGATGTGGGAGTTACAGGATGTACCTCGAAGGTGATAGTCCCCATCAAACATTATGATAGTGTATGAGTTAAAGTGATTTTCTCATATCTCAAATCTTCATAACATGTAGACACTTACGCAATCTTGCGATGTTTTTCACACACAACACGCAATATTCTTTGCTACTTTTGATACATGTGCAAGTGCAATGTAATTTGGCCATCACAAGAAATACTTGTGTTAATGTATGCTCACTAAACTGTCTTAACTTGTTTTTGAAATATAAAATTGGTTAGACTTGTTGTGTGTGTGTGTGTGTGTGTGTGTGTGTGTGTGTTTTGGGATCTATGTGCTAAACATTTTTCGTGTTGAGAGATGTTTTTGAGAGCTTAAAATGTTGATTAGATCTTTGGTTGAGTAGCATGCTTGATTGCATTCATATCTGTGTTTTTCTCTCCCTTGAAAAATTGTTTTTATAGCTTCTCAATAGCTCTCAACAAATAAGCTATCTACCGAGACCCTTCAGCTTCTTTTTATCGCATTCTCGATAGCTCTTGATAGCTAGTTTGATCAATCGAGAAACTTTCTGTCTCCTCGATAGCTCCTCGATAGGTACCTTGATCCATCAAGCATCTTTGTTAAGAAAACCTCTCATTAGATCCTCGATAGCTGGTTCGATAGCTAAAAGTTGAATTTTTAAATCTCGATAGCTCTCGATTGATCGAGGTTTATGAATTTCCTATAAATACGCGCCTCGCGATTTTAGATTCATTTCTCTCAATCTCTTTCGATCCTTTCAGCTTCTTCACCTCCCAAAACACCTCTCAAGCACTCAAATCTTTTCCTCACTCAATCTTTGGTCTCAAGATCATTTTTCTTCATCTAGTATGTTGATTTCTCCCTCTTTCTCATGCATTTCATATCTTTTGACCTAACTTTTGGGATTTTTGATAAACTTTGGGATTTTTCAAAATTAATGAAGTTTTTGTGCAATTTTTGGGTTGGGTGTTGCTTCAATGAGTTTAAAACTTCATGCATTGCATCACATGTGCATCATAACAATGTTTCATGCATTTTAGATGTGTGTTTACTTTGTTGCTATGTTATGTGCTGATGGATTTGGATTGGGCTGAGCCCATGATGCATTTATATTTGCATGTCACATGTTCATGGATTTTCATGCAAACGTACCTTCAAGTTTTTATATTTGTTATATTGTATCTTGTTGGTGCTTTTCTAATTGTTTCTCTCACTGTTTCTTACGTTAGTTGCATCATGGCACCTAAACGTAAATCCATTCTATCCCAGAACCCTCTTCATTCCGGGGCATCTTCTTATTCTTCTCCTTCTGACCCCACTCCCTCTCACGTACGGTTCCGAGATGAGAAGGCCAAATCGGACTTCTCGGAGAACTTTTCGCGACGTGGCATTCATTCGGAACTCCAAGTTGTTCTGTCAGATTTCTCTGACACTGACCTACCCACTGTCATCCACAATAGGGGTTAGGAGTCACTTTGTGGCGTCCTGGTCACATTCCCTTCCGTGATCATACAAGAGTTCTACTCCAATATGCACAGATTCGATTATTCTATACCCTAATTTGTCACTCGCGTTCAGGGTATACGCATGGTAGTTACTCCGGATATTGTATCCGAGGTACTACACGTCCCAAGGTAGCGCATCCTAACTACCCTGGCTGTGAGTGTCTGAGGATAGTGTCCAAAGACGAACTCTCGTCTCTATTTTGTGAGACACCTTTTTCATGGGGTGATCGTCAAAACACCTCATGCTCGGCCTTTGCTAAATGTTCGAGAATCCTAAACATGGTGATGACATTCATTCTCCATCCATTGTCTCACAATAACAATATCACAGAGCCTCGTGCTCGGTTTTTGTTATCCCTCATTAAGTATCTTTCTATTGATTTTCCTTCTCATTTTATACTCTCCCTTATAGATGTCTATAAGGATACAATAACCCATGATAAGCTCATTTTTCCTTCGGCTATCACGCGGCTCCTTCGCCACTTTTCTGTCTTCTATCCCGAGTCTTCCCACTTCACATTTATGTGTGCCATTGATGCCGTTACCGTTAAGCGAAGTATTGCACAGCTTCTCTCGAGGCAGCCTTAGACAGAGACAGCGGCTCGTCTAGCTTCTACCGCTCCATCCACCTCCGCTCCTTCATCTTCAATGAGTGAAGTGACTCTTAAGTCCATCATGGCATAGCTTGTGTGCATGGATGCTCACCTTAACACTCTCAGAGATGAGTTGTGTCAGGTGAACACCCATGTCGGTCGTATCGCATGACGATAGGCTGTCATGGGTGGTTTCACTGTCACTTCCTCTCCATCTCCACCAACCTCTAAGGATGAGAGTGATGATGACTCCGACAGTGATAATGCTGATGAGGATGATGATGATGGCTCACCGAGTGATGATGAGATGTCTACTTGATGTACTTACCCCTTTGTCACTCGTGACAATAAGGGGGAGTAGTTTTGAGATAAGAGTAGTCATACTCATAGGGGGAGTGTTAGTTTAGGAGATAGGGGGAGTGTTATTGAGGGATGTAGTGAGGATTTTTTTATCTTTTCTTTTCTTTCTCTTTTAGATATATTATATCTTGTACATTGGTCTTGTGACCATTTGACATACATTGTACTTATATTTGGTTTATATATTTTTTGATGTATGTTATTTTACCTATCTCTCTATATGTTGTTTCTTTTCTTTCTTTATACACATGTTTCTTATTTATTGTATGCAATCTATTATTTCTGTTTCACACTAAGATGCCGTGATGAGTTTTGTTTAGAGTGTTTCAGAAATATAGGTTGTCAAAGTCTTTCTTGCCATGAACTCTCTTCTTGCAAATTTTTGCAAGAGTTTATGTTAGGATAGATTTTATCGTATTCAATAAGTGAGTATGAGTTGAGTGATTTATGACTTCTCTCATATGTTCATTTATTTGTTGTGGTTTTGTCACGGATTGCCAAAGGGAGAGATTGTTAGGACATATGTGATTCAATGTTAGGAACATATGTCAATATTTTATGTAATTGGCTAATCCTTTGACAAAACACACTTTACTTGTAATTGGGTAGATCTAGGATGTGTTTAATGCTTCAAGAAACAAAGTTTCAAGTTCAAGTGTTAAAGCCATACAAGTCTGTCCAAGAATCAAGTAATGAAGTGCTGGATTTAAAGCTCGACAGCTAAGCATCTGTCGAGGTTTAAAAGTTTTTGAAGCCCATGGCTCGACAGCTAGCTCAATAGATGGCTATCTATCGAGGTTTATGAAACTCAATTTTTTAAAGCCGATTTTCATCCAATCCGTGAGTATGTGTTTAGGCTTTCTTTTCTCACAACCCTAAACATATATAAGGATTATTTTAAGGGCCGTCATAGGTTGCACAGTTGCACAAGTGTGAAGCAAGTCTTGTTCATGCAAATTGTGACAAGAGACAGAATTTGTCCTAGTTCATCTTTCTCTTGAAGAAGCTGATGTGTTTGTACACCATAGGATTTTGTAACCAATGAGCTTCTTGATACTAGATGAACTGAAGAACTTTGTAGCCAACATCCTTCTCAAGTTGGTGATCAAGTCACGTACTGAGATCTGTGCATCTATTGGTTAGTCACGTACTGGGAGCCATGCATTGAAAATGAGAGATTGTCACTACAAAACAAGTCCAATTGGGTATTGCGGTAAGGGTTCAACTATAGGTTGGTATAAGGTACTGAGATTCATTTACTTGTAACCACTTCTTTTGATAATAGTGAATTCTCGGGAGTGGTGACCTTAAAATCACCCAGTGGGGTTTTTGTTGTGTAGGTTTTCCCCATTCGTAAACAAATCACTGCGTCAATTTAATTTCCACTGCATACTTAGTTTAATTGGTGATTTGTTTATGTTGCCACGTACATTACATGTTAATTTGATTAATTGATAAACTTGGCTAATTAATCAATTAATATATCACATTGGGTCAATACATTCTTGGTCTGTCACATTTCAAAACCACCAACCCAAATCCATCAATACAAATCTACCTAAGCAACAACAAATAAAAGGACTAAAGACCACTAACCCAAACAATGAACAATCACTACCACAACACTAATCTACACCTCAAAGGATGTGGTGGTGAGGTTTGAGAGAGAGAGAGAGGAAAGAAAGTGAAAGTCTGGGATCAAAGAAGACATAGAGGGAGGAGAGAGAGTGCCTAAGAAAAGAAGAGAGAGGAGGACAATATTTAAGAATAAATAATTTATAACAACTTGCTACAATATTTCTTATAAGAATTCATTGTAGCATAGTTATAAAAAAATAAAATTGAAGATTCGAAAATGTGTTAAAACACAAGAGCTGTTTAGACCCCCAAATTAAAGATTACGGTTCAGTTGATTTTACTCTTACTTAAACTAAGTGCGGGAAAGAGTAAATGCTAGCGTACAAACAATAAAACTACTCTAAGCCATATTCATCAAATCACAATAGTAAATTGAAAGCTAAAAAGTAGGGAAGAAGAATGCAAACACAAGATAACATGCCGATGTGTTATCGAAGAGGAAGTCGAAGTACTTGGCGTAAAACCTCTCTACTGTCCTCCAAGCGGTAAATCGATCCACTAGACAATCAGTTGGGATACATGAATAGCAAGAGACCCTCCAAGCCTAATCTACCCAATGCACCTAAGTCCTCCAACCTCCTACTCCAACAAGGTTTCTCAGAACCGTGTCTTGTCTAACTTTCCGGATCCCACAATGCGCCCAATTGCATCCGCCAGAGCTTGGCTTCTTCCAATGCTTCCCAGCTGCACCAAAACCTCACTTGACACTCAGAATGGATGTGGTAAGTGTTTGGGCTTATCAACCTCTCAAGGATATGGAAATGAAGAGGTAGGAGTTAAGGAAAAACCACAATGGATTGTGTAGAGAATTGTGGGTATAACAATCTCACACTCTCAAGGATAGTGGCTAGGGTTTTCTCTCTAAAGCACTCCTCAACATCTATGAGTAATGTGGGTATATATAGTGTGGGTAGAGATAGTATGTATCAGATATGACAAATTGGCAAAATAGAATGTTTGGTATCTCGCGGGAAGGCCTTACTCGCGAGACACTTGCGAAAACCAGCTTTTACCATCCTATCCTGACTTTTCACATTCTAGTCATGTGCTGGGCACATGCTTCACTTCGTGGGAAAGCTTCTTGCGAGCTACCCGCGAAAACTTCTTGCTCTTCACTTTGCCTTGAGTCTTCACACTCTCTCTCACACACACAACCCTTACAAGAAATCCCACATAAAACACAGGGTACATAAGATTGAACAAAATTACAATCAAATTTGGCACAAAATTAAAGCCAACACAAAATAGTTGTGAATCACAACTTTACAATCTCCCCCTTTGGCTATTCCGTGACAAAACTCCTAAAACAGAATCTAGACTTAAATGTGAGTTTGGGAACAGTGGCAAAACTCACTCACACCTAATCTAGAAACTATGAAGCACTTGCATGTATATACTTGTAATCTGAAACACTCACACACAAATAAAACTTTCATCAAGCTTATGACAAGTTGAATACATGGTACGTATATGAGCAAGTAAAGTGTGATCAAGTTAATAAACACTATATAGACAGTTAAGCATATCTTGATCATACAAGAACAGTCATTAAAGAATGACTACAATGATCATTTAGCTAGTAAATGATCATCTGGACACGCAATGCAATTAAGATCAATCACAAGGATCAATTGCATGTCCAACACACAACCAATGCAAAGTACAAGAAGTATTTGAACTGAAGATACAAAATCCAATAAGGGTACAAGTGTATAGTACTCAAGATAGTTTAGCAACATTTAGAAGTATTAAAAAGATGCTACAAAGCAATGAAATAAACATAAGAATTAAATATTAAACTGAAATTAAAGCAAAGTACTTAAAGCTTTAAAAGAAAGCAATGTAAATAAACAAACAACAGTTCTAGCTTCTCCTCCCCCTATCACTACACTCCCCCTATCAATGACCATATCCCCCTTTTTGTCGTGGAATAACTAGTCTCCATGTTCTTCTAGCTTCTTCTGAATTTGGTCCAATTGACTCTAGAGAGATGTGAACTTTGTGTTAAAGCGAATGTGTTGGGAGTGCATGATGGTAGCTAGTTCGGATATTTTGGTATTAATCTCTTAGAGAGTGGCCATGATGTTGTCTAGCTTTTCATTATAAGCATGGGAGGTAGAGCTTGAACTTCCCTGAGTAGCATGGCTCTCTTGCTTGATGCTCTTTTTGGTGTACTTATACTTGCATTGAGAGTGCGGATGTTTATTGGACTTAGCTGTGGGTATGGGTACTCATCTTCTGAAGGATGCATGCCTTTGAGCTTCAAGATCTTTGAGATAAGGCAGCAAAAGGGAATACAGTTCCTTGAAGCAATCTGTTCAGTTGTTTTTGCCAAGATGTGGAAAATATGAGAGCACACATCAATCTCCTCATCAGTGATCAGATCATGTAAGAATAACGCTTGACCGAGATTCATGTACCCGATGCTTGACAAAGGATAGAGGTTGTGAAACATGATCATCGTGAGTAGCCTCAATTCAGGAGATAGGGATGACACACTTACAAATTTCCCATTGGATGAGAACTCCAAGTTATCTCCTAAGGCCTCTCGAAGAACCTCCTCATCCAGATTCAGATCATCATATACTGGTGGTTTAGTAAACATTGGCCGATTGATGTGTAGAATCTTCGCCAGATAAACCAGTGTTACTAAGAAACTCTTTCCCCTAACCCAACATTTGAGCTCCTCTCCTTCAACAATGGCATTAGCATAGAACTCTTTCACCATGTTCTCGTATGCATCATCAAGGTTGGAAAGTAGGTAGTTCCAATCCTTGGTGGCAAACGATTTAGGGATTTTTGTTTCAAGAAGAGACGTCTGCTCAACAGCCTTTCAACCAACAATGGAGCTTCTCTAAAATAGTTCTCATAACTCTGAAATGCGGCATAGGATCTGAACTTGTCAGGATAAAAAACTCCTATCAGTGATCGAGTCCTCTTTGGCCTTGGTAAGAGGTTATCAACATCAATCACAGGCTCTTTTCCTTTGCTGCTTCCTCCTTTCACAACTGACGTCTTGAATGGAGAGATCTGCACACATAATTACAAAACAAGAGAAAACAAGTGCAATAAACACAAAACAGGAGCAAAAACTTGATTAGTGTCAAGTTAGTCCAAAACAGAAGCACAACACTTAAAACAGAACACAACAATGTCAAATGAACATGCTATGAGTGCTAAAACATGTAATTATCATTAAAATGCAAAAAAAAAAAAAAAAAAAAAAAATGACAACAGTGCATGTGTGTGCATGAGGTGATGCATGGCAAGGCATGTATGGGCACAAGTGAGTCAAAGTGTGTAAAACCCACACCCAATGATTAAAACATGTTATGCAAGTACAATCATGAGTAAACCCAAAATTTAGAACTCATTGGAGTCTAAAACAATTCAAAAATGCCACTTGAGCATTTTATCAAACACATGATGTGCAACACTCTACTTAGCATGTGGGCAATGCATGATCATGTGAAATTCTGCCTAAATACAAGTTAGAATTGCCACATAGGGCCAATACAGACACAAACAAGACAAATGGGACAAAGCCCAATCAAAAATTTGAACAAATTTTGACAAAAACCAACTTTCCCAACCCCTTTTTCAAAAATCCCCAAATCAATGAAACCTAGAAAATTTTCTGCATAATCTGAGTGAGAGAGTGAAAAGATTGTTGAAAAAATACCATAATGATGATTTTGCAGAGTTTGAACTTGAAATTGATGGGGTTTTGAGTGAAAATTGTTTTGGGTTTGAAGGAGGCACGAGGAAGACAAAACGAGGGAATAAGGATGTGTTTGAAAATCTATCACATTAGCCCTTAAAACTAAAAACACGCGTTTTTCGCGGGTTACATACTTGCGAAAAACACATCTGAAGCACAAAATCTTTTGTGGGAAGCCTTTAGTCTCGAAACAGCCCCGAAAGTCTCTGCCTGAATTTTGTGTTTTGAAGTTTTTGCCTTAGCCTCTTTTCGCGGGAAGTGCTTAGTTGCGAGCTTCTCGCGAAAATGCCTCTGAAGAAGTTTTTGTAGAATAACACAAAAATGCATTTTGAACAAAAACTTAAAACACAAAAGTATAAAAACACTTTCAAAAACATATAAAATACTCAAAAATCTTTTTGGGTTTGATCGGCAAGCAATTAAGCATACGCATCACATTTGATCATATACAATCACAGAAATGAAATAAGCATTTGTTGAACTAAAGTCTTGTGTGTTGTGTGTGAGTATTAAATGTGGAATAGTCCTTAGTCCAGAATGAAGCTTCAATGATCAACTCAATCAAGTCATACACAACTGGTACTAAGTCAAGTGGTCTATCTCAATTATAGAAATGAACATATATGACCTCCCATAAGAAAATGATTACACATCTTTGAAGTTTTTCATTTGGCTTCTTTACAAATCACAACAATTGATCATTGTGGGGGCCTTTTTTTGTGTTGTGCGTTCGGCTGGGCTACCTTCTAGGTAATGGGCCCGAATGTTTATGAGTAAGGGAGTTGAAACCGGTCCAACTAGAACTCAACTTGGGCCGGCTTGCGCACAAACTATGCCTCGTCTGCCAAGAGTGTGCTTATGGCAGACAGAGCTATTTCAGATGAGTTACGGCAGACAGATATAATAATAATAACAAAACAGAGTACTCTGACTATTTAATGGAAAATGGCCGAGTAGTCCCTACTTATAAAACATAACTACAATCATAACAATGTCATTTACGAAGAGAAGTAAAGGAGAAAGAAGATAACATGAATCAAACAAGAATGAGCATAAAGACAAGTTCAAGTTTGGCCCGTTGAAGCAAAACCAGAAAGGGGAGAACGCCTCCTCTTAATGCAAATAATCTCCCAGGAAAGATCTTGCCGTGGGGATTAATGGCTTTGAGGGAATCGGACCTGAATGGTTAATGCCCAAAAAAAAAAAGAATCCCTGTTATGTTTTGGAAGAGAGCAAGATTTAAATGGGGAGAGAGAGAAATCGACCTACTGGTGCATGCCCATTGTATTACCTCTCTTTTTCCTTCTGTTTTCTCTCTTATCTTTTCTCTTTCTCTTGTTTTCTTTTTATTTTTCCTTTTACTCTGTGATACTCTATTTTTTCATCCTTTTTCCAGGACATGGCAAGGGTCCTTTTATAGTACCTGCCGTGAACAGATTTTACCACTTTGCCCCTTAACCGTCTTTGTTTGGTCTGGGCGTACTTGCCGACCACCAAAGGGTTCGTCTGTGTGCCACTCACCCTTGCCAGACAAAGTCAGGTTTGTTTCATTCGTTAGTCCACCGTAGCACTCTTTCCTACCACGATGTAAATGCTTTCTCTCTCTTTCCCTCAAGGCATGCACCTAACGGTTCCCCCTTTAACCTTGCCTCTTTTGGGTGGTCTGTCATCCCAGCAGGACGTACCTCCCAAAAAGGCCTTGGGCAGGAGCCGCAGAATAGGCCTTTTCCCCTCTCCCCACCACTAAACCATACCCCCCTAACCTTTTACCTCTAATCAATGACCCCACCACATCCAATATTGGCTGGGTACAAGCTAGTGGTGTCTGGGCCTTGCGCATGCTTTTCTTTCAGATATGTCCAAAAATCTGCCTGCTGCTCATGTGTTTGCTGCGGTCTGGAGCTTTGTTTACACAGTCTGCCTCACCTCTTAGTTCTTTTACGTGGGCCATTCTTTGTTTTCCCGCTCCACTCACGAGCTGGGCTTTACTTGATGATGGGTCTTACATTTCTTTGGCCCATTACTTGGTTTCCTTTATTTCTTGCAATGTCATTCTGTTATTCCTGCAATAACAACTTAATCCTGCTAGGCCTCTTTTAGGCCAGCCGTTCATTCCTTCTCTCAGTGGCTTGGCATGGCCACTGGTTTGCTTTTATTTATGGGCTCCTATGTCCCTTTTGACTTTCTTTTGGGCATCCTCGGCCCGTTTGCTTTCTTTTGGCTTCCTCGGCCCTTTTGCTAGTTCTACATTCCCATGGGCTTTTTACTAATTTCATTGGGCTTCCCTAGACCAATAACCTTATTCTCATCCTTGGGGTTTATGGGCCTGCCATAAACTCCTTACTTTCTTAGTTTGCATTGCTTTGGGCCTGCAGCGGCCCTTTCTCGCTTTTCTATCTCATACACTGCCATTGGGATGCTATTTCTCTCTTTCCGGGCTTCTTTGAGCCAACTTGCCTCTTCAAGACCCATTTGTTTATTTCTTGAGCCTGTGATCCATCATTCCTGCCGCTTGGGCCTAATGGTTTTGCTATCTGCTTTTGTCAATTATTTGTTGCCCTTGTTATTGGGCTTTCTTTCTTTTCACCTGGATGCTCATAAATGGCCCTCAACATTAGCCCCCTAAACATATGAAGTGTTCCTACGGTTTATATGTGAATAAGAGACGTTTCTGTCCTCTCTTTTCTCATCTTTTTTCGTCTTTTCTTCGCGGGTCTTTTTAAAAGCTGTGGACCTCTCCTCATATATATATATATATATATATATATATTCTTTCCTGCTACGAACAGGGTTGTCTCTTCGAATTTCCCAGTTTGACAGTTATTCTCGAAGCATAGCCGCCGCTTCATTAATTTCATCCCATTCTGATGGCTGACCCGTCGCCTTCCTTCGTGCCGTTATTAATGACTTGGGTATTTAAGGAAGAATCCTTCTGCACTTTAAACAAAAACTCCTTCTTTTCCAAGAACATATACTCTCCATCTCTTACTCTTCACCGTCTCTTCCCCTTCAAACATCCGTACCCATCTTCTCCGACTAAAACCTCTCACCATGTCGCCAGTGAAAAGCCAAGGCTCTTCCTGCCACAAAGGGAAGGCAATCGCTTCCGACTCTCCCGCCATTCCTGATGTAGGCGAGGAGATGGAACATTCCGAGTTGGAGCAGTCCGCTGAGGAAGAGACGCAACGCGACCCTAACAGTGAATGCGCTCCTTTGATCAACCCATGGTATGAAGTCCACCCTCACTTTCCAAAAGTTCACGGTGACTATGTGCCGCTGCTGCCGGGTCGTGTATGGCTTGCCCTTGTTCAGCGAAACCCCGACGTCTCTTAGGCTCCGTTAGCATCTTCGATCCCCGATCTGGCCATTCGCCAAGGCATCTCGCTTCCAGTACCCATTCATTTCGAATTTGGGTCCGGCACTGCCTCAGGTTGGAGAGAATGGGTTGACAGCGAGCTTTCTGATACGGGCTTTATGGGGTTGTTGCAATGAGCTGGCATCTTGAAAACTATTGTCTCATCTCGCTGCCTATCGAACTTCTGGGACCTCTACAACCTCCGACACTTGGTCCGACGGTGGTGTACCACCACCCACACCTTCTTTTTCTCGTGCGGCGAACTTACCGTTACCCTCGAAGATGTGGCCAATCAGTTACTCCTGCCTATTCTTAATGATGCCGATCCTGGCACTCTAGAGTTTTTTCCGGAGGAAGAGGCCATTGAGGCTGAATTGAGGAAAAGGATGGCCGGAAACGCTAAGCTGTCATACTAGGTTAGTTCTTCTTCTAAGTTTTCTGTTGCTGCTCGCCGCGCGGCTTTTGTTGCATTTTGGCTTTGCAAATTTGTTTTTGGGTCCCACCCCCACTATGCCATAAAGCCTTTGTACTTTCGTTTGACTATTAAAATATTTGCCAGGGTGAGCCTGCCGCTAGCCCCCATGTTCCTGGGGCATCTATATGTCCAACTAAACATTCTTCGTAGTGATAAGAGTCAAGCTGGGTCCTGCCACATTGTTACCTCTTCCGTTCACTGTACCATACTTCAACAGTTGTTGTTTGAGCGTTGTGCTCAGTACTTGACAAAGTGTAGATCTACTCGGTTTGCTAGAGATAAGTACCAGACATGTCCGAGAGTAATTACTGACTTTTGCGGTAGGTTTGAGTTCGATTTTCCGCTTGCTTTTCGCTGGTCTGGCTTGAAGCCCATTGGCTATTCTGTGGTTGAATCTTTTGACGAGGGCGTCGGTTTTTCTTGGAGGGCCTATAGAAACTTGGGTGCAAATTATACTTGTATGGATTCTGCCATGGGTTCATTTGTTGACACTATTGGGACTACCTCCCGTTTGGTTAGTTTTGATGAAACAGGGATTACTTATCTGGCGGCCACTAATGCCGAATGGCTGCCTTACCTAGCCGATGAAGGCATTAGGTTTGTTCACTATCCTGCTAACCGGGTGAGAAGGCAGTTTGGGTTGGATCAAGATATCCCCGATGACATTTCCTTCCTCATGGAATCTCCTACTTCAGTCTGCCCTTTCCTGCGGCATACTACCTTTGAGTTTTGGAGGCAGCGCTTCAATGCCGTTACAATTCCCGGTTCACTAAGGGAGGGTCTCTGTACTCCTCCCATGCACGGTTATTGGCACGCGATGATGACTACATTTGTGGATGAGCTAGTAGGTAGCCGTGGCTTCTCCCTTATTCCCCCTGATGGGTTAGGTATGGTTGTCTCAGTTAACCCTCACTTGCTTCTTCCTTCTAAGTTTGTTTTGGCGTATGCTAGGAAGCAAAACCAGTCGGCCATTTTTGAATGGGACGCAGAGAAAAAAGAATGGTGCTGGCATGCTGGTGATTACCCTTCCGTTTGGGAGAAAAAGGTCAAGGTAATAAACATCTCTATACAGAGTAAGAAAGTTCCTGCCAAGCTTAAATCTGCCGGCAAGACCAAGCCTGCCACCCCACTTCCACCTACAGGTACTTCTCTGGCTAGCAGAACTCGTGGTAGCAAAAGGAAGACAACCCCTCACCCCGTATCTACTGCTGAACGGAGGGTAAGTTATCTCTCCCTTTTTTTTTTTTTGACAAAATACTTCTTAACTTTCTTGTAGCTAACCTTACTAATTTCTTCTGCCTCTTTTTTTTTTAGTCTAAGCATAAGGAAGACTCGTCAGTTACCTGCCCTATTTTGCTTGATGAGCCCGAATCTGAGGTAAGTCTCTTTCCTTCACTTCACTTTTCTTTTTTTCTTTTTCGCACGTGTTTCCTCTGCTATGTGTTTCTTGTTTTGCTTTATTAATAATTCCTTCTTTTCATTTCTTTTTTAGGAGAAGCCCGAGCCTTTATCCATATATCGCTCTACTGCTGAGGAGATTTCCGCCTCTATGGGCATACCCATGGAAGGCTTTTTCAATGGGGCTGATGTGGTATTTGTAACACCTGCTCCCTCTACTGCTGTACATAAGACTCCTGCCAAAACTCCCACCCCTTCCGCCAAGCCAGTACCCAGAGAAGAGGGTACTCATACCGAAGGGGTTGGTAAGACTATACCTCCACCCACCGAGACACCTGCTCCTCCAGAGAGAGCCATTTCTCCTGCCGCCATTCAGGCTAAGACCGCTCCCTCTGTTCTGCCGCTCGTTATTTCCACCAGTGACCCCTTCGCGGCTATCTCCTAGACTGCAAAGGGCGGTGCCTCCCTTGTTGTTACTCCTTCCTCCATTCCCGGCTCCGCTACCCGTGGTCCTGATACAAACTTATCCTCTGAGGGGTCTGATGACATTCTCGAGGATCCTGATGATGCACCCGTCCTGAAGAAGAGGATTTCCGATTCCAATGAAGAAGGGAGTGCTTCACCCGAGCCTGACTTCATGGGTATGCATCTTTCCTCCCCTTATTTTTCTTCTCTCTTTTTTTCTTGTTGTACTTGCATTTCATTTGTACGCCTATCTCCCTGCTTGCAGAGACTTTTGAGGGGCCAGGAATCGCAGCAGGCGTGGAAATGCCTGCTCCTGCCACACCCGTAGTGCCCATTCCTGTCACACTTTCAGCACCCTTTTCAGCCGTACCTACTGCTCCTGCTTTTGTTGTACCCACAGTACTTGTTTCCGCTACGCTTGCAGCCCCCATTCCTAGTAGCTCCAGTAAGTTTCCTTTCCCTTTTATTACATTCTCTTTTTTTCTGTAAGTCTTCTCTTCTCATACCATGGCTTCTCATTTTGCCTTGCGATTTTTTTTTTCTTTTTTTCTTTTATACAGGTTCACTTCCTACTATCCCTTCTCAGTCTGAGGCGGATAGTAGTTCCACTGCCGTCCCGGATGATGCTACGACCTTCTTTGCCCGCTTTGACCAACCGAAGGTTAACGACCTTGGTCCGGCAGACTTCTGGGCTTCCGGTCCTCCTTACGTGGATTTTTATGGCTTCTGAGTTCTCGAGGATTACGTTTCTCATTTGGTGACGATCTTCAACAACCGTGGGAATTTTATGCAAGAATTCCGTCTTAGCCGTTCTGCTAGGGAGCATTTCTTGAAGATGTTGGGATGTGTGCTGAACGATATTGAGCATAACTTTGTTGATTCTGTTTCTGCCGAGAGAATCCTGCAGTGGAGGGCCGTGATTCAGGAGCTTATCAGCGTGGGCTTTGCTGTGGAGTTTGTTCTTGATCATCTTAGTGAAGTTGCCCGAGCCCTTTTTATGAGGAGAGTTCAGCCAGTTGTTGATGCCATAGATGCCCGTATCGAGCTTTTGAAGAAAGAGGTGACGAATTTGGAGGGTCGTTATGAGCGCCTTCTTTCCGGTGTTAGTGGGCCCAGACGTTTTGGAGACCAGAGTCTCATTGCTGGACTCCATTGATGATGGCGTGGTTCCCTTCCCTTTTCTTTGTTTTCCTGCTTTTGTTATGTTGCACAGAACACATATATGTTTCCTACAGTAGTTATTTGGCATGTGTTTACCACAGTTTGGGTTTGTAAACATGATGCTACACTTTGCTACTTCTTTTACTATTGCTATGACATGGTGCTAATATTTCATACTTTTCATTATATACTCATGAAAGCACGTTACAACTTTTTCTTCTGTGGCATAGTCACTTGGAGGAATAAAAAAGAAACAGGGAAGGAAACAGGGAAGGAAACACAAAAGTTTTTTAACAAAA
This sequence comes from Quercus lobata, assembly GCF_001633185.2. Classification (NCBI taxonomy): domain Eukaryota; kingdom Viridiplantae; phylum Streptophyta; class Magnoliopsida; order Fagales; family Fagaceae; genus Quercus; species Quercus lobata. The sequence continues at coordinate 71,678,434 of NC_044908.1, forward strand.
GAAAGGGACAACCACATAACTCTTTTCCCTAAGCAAAATAATGTTTCAGCCATTTCCCATTGATGGGATCCATCAAGTCCCTGCCATCCATTTGAGTTAGGCGATAATACCCACTTTGATGCGCTTCCCTTATCACAAGGGGTCCCTCCCAATTTTGTGAAAACTTAGATGGTCCTGCCAGGCCTTGCCTGACATAGTCTACCACCTTTAACACTAGTTGTCCTTCTGCAAAAACTCTTTCCTTCGTCATCCTACCGTAGGCTTCAGTCATCTTTTGCCTGTATCTTCGGCTGCGTTCCTGGGCTTCTTCTCTCTTTTCATCAAGTCCTTCTAGGTCCTCGAACCTTTCTGCTGCAAAGACTTCTCCTTTATTTTCTTTTTCTCGCGTCTGCATGACCCTCAGGGATGGTGTCATTATTTCTGCCAGACTCACTACCTCAGTTCCGTAGACTAAGGAGAAGGGTGAAAAGCCTGTGGCTGACTTTGGTGATTTTCTGTAAGCCTAGAGAGCATTTGGCAGGTGCATCGCCCATCCTCCCGTATATTCTTGGCTCATTTTGCTGATGATCTTTATGAGTGTTTTATTTGTTGCCTCTGCCTGCCCATTCCCTTAAGGGTAATAAGGTGATGACCTGTGGTGCTTGACTTGATAGAACTCTAACATCCTCCTTACATCACTGTTGACAAATGGCGTGCCATTGTCACTGATGATCCTGTGGGGCACCCTAAACCTCACAATTATATTTTCTTTGATGAAGTTTGCCACTGCTCCCCCTATGGCCTTACGGAGTGGCATTGCTTCTGTCCACTTAATAAAATATTTTGTAGCCATTAATATCCATATGTATCCACGTGATGGTGGGTTGACTGGCCCTACCAAATCCAACCCCCAAGTGTGGAAGGACCATGGGGTGACCATGCTGTGCAAGCCCTGTGGATGGGTATGAATCAAGTTGGCTTGTACTTGACAACTGTGACACTTTTTCACAAATTCTGCCGCATCTTTTTTCATGGTTGGCTAGTAGTAGCCCATCTGCAGCAGGCACCTGTAAAGTTTTTTCTTCCCCTAGTGCTCACCACATTCTCTTGAATGCATTTCTTTTATCATTTCTTTTGCTTCTTCAGGGCCCAAACACCTCAAAAGGTCCCCATCATATCCCTTTTTGAAAAGGACCATGTTATGCAAGAAGTAACGTGTTGCCAACCTCTTAAGCTTATATCTTTCAATGTGCTTTTGTGGTAGGACGCCTTCTGTTAGGTACTGTATGAAAGGGCTTCTCCAATCCTCGCTGACGAATACAGCGTAACTTTCCTCCCTGTCTGCCGCAAGCTGGCAGGTCCCACAATAGGTTTGGACTTGATCTGCATCTTTACCCATACTTGGCCAATAGAAGCCTGCTCTCTGAAGTTTGCGCTAAAGACTGACTTCTCCGCAAGACCTGCAAGTCTTGTCATGTATTTCTTTCAATTTTCTCTGGGCTTCTTCCTGCCCCACGTATCTGGATAAGACCCCACCTGACATCCTGCGATACAACTCTTCTTTTACCAAGGCATAGTCTTTTAACATCTTTAATTCTGCTGCATCATCTCCCTTCACCAAGATTTTCTTTATGGGGATCCGCCAATCCCCTTCGCTCTATTCCTCCCGAAACTTTTCCTTCAACGCGTCAATGATGGATTCTTCCTTCTTGCTGACTTCTATCCTGGTGCTACTCCCTTTGAAGATTATTTGCGAACCCAGTGCAGCCAATGCGTCCGCAAACCGATTTTCGTTTCTGGGAGCATGCTTTATTTCAAAGGTTGAGAATTTTTCTTCCATTCTCTAGGTCATCGCTCTGTATGGGGCTAGGCTAGGCTCCTTTAAGGAAAAGCTTCCCTTAGCCTGGCAGACAACCAAGTTCAAATCTCCTAATACTTTCAAATGTTTGACTCCCATTTTGAGAGTCGTGGCAAGCCCGATTAAGTAGGCCTCGTACTCTGCCGTGTTGTTTGAACAGGGGAATTCTAGCTTAAATGACAGCGCCACTGCCTTGTCTTCTTCATGATACAAAACTACTCCTACCCCTCCGGAATGGGTAGTAGAAGACCCATCGAATTTCATTACCCACTGTTCTCTGACTTCTTCTGCCATGGCTACTTCCCCTGGAGCTTCATCATCCAATGGGAATTCTCCCTCTCCTGGAAACTGTGCCAATAAATCTGCTATAGCCTGACTTTTCACTGCCCTAGGTGTCTCCATCCTTAAGTCGTATTGTGATAACTGTAGCAACCACTGGAATATCCTACCGGAGAGGATCGGCTGTTATAACAGAGCTTTAATGGCATGGGACTTAGTCATCAGCCATACTTCGTTGGCCAAGAAATAGTGACGCAACATCTGTGAAGCATATACAATGGCTAGGCATGCTCTCTCTGCCCTTGGGTAACGAGTTTCTACATCTTTTAAGGCGCGGTTGATATAGTATATTGGCTGCTCGACACCACCTCTATCTTCCTGAGCGATTAGTGCACCGATGGCATACGAGTTGGTGGCCAAATAGAGTAGCCGTGGTCTTTTATGAATAGGGGCCTGCATCGTAGGGAGGTTCATCATTATCTGCTATAGCCTTTTGAAGGCCGTCTACTGCACTTCCTCCCACTCAAAACTTTGCCCCTTCTTGAGTAACTTGGTGAAGGCAGAGGTGATTGATGCCAATCCAGGGATAAATCTCCGGATGTATGAGACTTTTCCTAAGAAGCTCTTTAACTCTTTTACTGTAGCCGGAGGTCTCATAGTTGCTATGGTCGTGGCTTTGGCCAGATCCACATCTATGCCCCTGCTATGAACCAGGAAACCTAGGAATTTCCCAGAGGACACTCCGAATGCGCACTTGAGGGGATTCATTCTTAACTTAAAAGTTCTGCATCTTTCGAATACCCTTTTTAACACACAAAAGTGCTCTTTTCTCCTCTTTGACTTAACCACTATGTCATCCACATAGTCTTCCAGCTCCTGATGCATCATATCGTGAAATATGGCCGTCATTGCTTGTTGATAAGTTGCATTTGCATTTTTTTTAACCCGAATGGCATCACAGTGTAGTAGAAATTTCCCATAGGTGTTCTGAAAGCAGTCTCCTCTGCATCCTTCGGTGCCATCTTGATCTGGTTGTATCCGCTGAAACCGTCCATGAATGAAAACATGGCGCTTCCTGCCACAGAATCTATTAGTAAATCCAAGTTTGGCAATGGGAACTCGTCCTTTGGACAGACTTTGTTGAGATTTCTGAAATCTACACAGCATCTTATCTGGCCGTTCTTCTTCTTCACTGGTACTATATTGGATAGCCAGCGAGGATGCTGAATAGGCTTGATGAATCCTGCGGCCAGCAACTTCTGTACCTCTTTAACTATCTGCCCTTCTATTTCTGTGTGAAATATCCTGGCAGGCTGGGCCACTGGCCTGGCCTGCGGGTCCACATTTAACGTATGTGCAACTAACCCAGGGTCTAGCCCTGACATTTCGTTGTAGTCCCATGCGAATACATCTTTGAATTCTTTTAACAACAGTACCAGCTCTGTTTTTTCTTTTTCCGTCAAACTTGCACTAATTGAGATGGGCCTTGACCCTTGCGAAGCAGACCCCAGGTCAACTTCCTCCATTTCTTCTTTTGCCGTAACCTATACCTCCTTTTCTGCCACAACTCCTTTGCTTTTCTCCTTATTACTTTCTTCCTCTGAACTTTCTTGAACTCCGCAACACATCAAACTCTCGTGCTGTCCTTCCTAGGTGGGGCCCGTCTAGATTTCAATCGCGGGCCCCGCACGCCTTCATAATTTGTAGACAATCCTGCCATCAGAGCCTCGGACTCTAATGCATTGGGGCATGTCATCTCATCCCGCGGTGGGCGCTTCTTTTCTTTTCTTCTTTCGTGCTAATAATTCTCTTAGATCAAGCTCTGGGTCATCTTGGATGTCTTCCCACTTTGGTACGAAGGTACCTCGTGGCTTTGATACTGAGCTTTCCCCAGACGAAGCCCATTGGTCGTAGAACATAGTTTCTACTAGATGGGCTTCTGCCTGTTCGAATGGTGAGGGGTTTGTAGCTATGCGAATCATCTTGTCATTCAATATTCCTTTCATACATTGGTGGTAGGTGGATGGGACCAGTCGGTGTTTATGTAACCAGGGTCTTCCCAAAAGCACATGATAGGATACTTCCGTTCTGACCACATGAAAACGAGCTAAGGAAGCTATAGGGCCTACTTTCAACCACAGCTAGATGTGGCCTACGGTGTACTCGCCTCTTCCGCCGAACCCCGTTACTTCCATCGGGCATCCTTGGATCTTTCTTTTTGAAATTCCTGCTGCTTGCAAGGTGCTCAATGGAATGAGGTTTACGGAAGCACCTGTATCCACCAAGGCCCTCTTGATGGGGATTTGATTTATGGATGCTGCTAAATAGAGAGACCTCTTGTGATCCGGGTGTCCCACCTCCATATCCTCACTGCTGAACGTGATGTCCATTGATTCTTGCGGGAGGGCCCTGTCTTCTGGCATTTCTGCCGACAAGCACTCCACCCCTGCCCCAGAGGTGATACTTACTAAAGCCTTTGTGGCTATTTTCCTTTCTTTTGTTGTAAGTCCCAACTAGTCAAATAGATTTTTGAACTTGGCACCCTGCTGTAGAGTGGTAATCGCCGCGACAGGCAGAGCCAAGTTTTCTTCCTCGTCTTCTCCCGGGTCTGCGCATATTACTACTGCTGCTACACCCTTTCCCTTGTGGTTTGGGAGTGGGTTTCTTTGGACTTCCTGCTGGGTTAGCTCCAATGTGCCTTCTTTAATCCTACGATGCACCAACCTGCGAAGCGCCCAGCATTCTGCGGTGGGGTGTTGTACATAGTTATGCAGGCGGCAGAAGCGAGGGTCTCTCCTTTCTTCCTCCGTGGGCTCTCTGGAAACCTGGTTGGGTTTAAAGATCTCGTCCGCTATCCATTTATCTAGCAGCACATCCAACTCCTCAGGAGTACATGGTAAGGGTGGGGGTGTATCATACTCCTTCCCCTCTATTTTCCTCCTCCGTTCTCCAGTGGACACTGCTATAGCCTGCGGGGCATTTCTCTTGTCTGAACTGGGTTTTACAAACTAAGCCGTTTTTTTAGCTTTCTGCAATAGTTGTACGAATTGGGAAATTTCTAGGTTTTCCAGGACAGCTCTGAATTTCCGAATCATATTGGTCATGCACATTTCTACTAAGGTTCGTTCTTCACAGTGGTCGTAGCAATCAAATGCTATGTCCCTGAACCGCTTGATATATTCCATCAAATCCTCGCCATTCCTTTGCTTGGTCACTTGCAGGGTTGCAAGTGTTACTGTCTCCTCTCTGTGGAAGTACTTAGTGCAAAATACATCCACTATGTCATCCCAAGTTGGGATCGATCCTGGTTTTAAGCCGATGTACCAGGTGTATGCCCGGTCACACAGTGACTTTGAAAACTCCCGCAGACATAAGTCTTCGTCTGCTGCATGAGGGCCAAGGGTATCAATAAATTTGCTCACGTGCTCAACTGCACTTCCCTTCCTGCTATCGTATTGTGCAAAGGCCCTCGGCTCATACCTCTCAGGGTATGGTTTGCTGAGTACCTTTAGAGGGTAAGAAGGTCTTCATGCGTAAAACCTCTCCTTTGGTATTCTGGCTCTCTCTTGCTCCACGAGAGTCGCTACTTCGGCCATAGTAATGAAGCGCTGTTCTGCGTTCCGTGGGACACCTCCTGCCAGTGTCTCCGCTCTGTCTGCCACATGCTCTGGGTCATGCTGGCTACTTTTCTCCTTTGTTCTATCTGTCTTCAGTTGACGGATTTCTTCCATCATTTGCTGTTACGAGGGCTGTAGAGCTTGCAACACCTCAATGAAGGTGTTGGCATTGTCTACGGGGATCTTTGGAGGAGGTTGGGGTCTAGCCCCTGTTCCGTTGGCACCTTCCGCCTGGTTAGGTTGTTGTTGATGAGGCGTCGTTGGCCTAGACTCTGCTTGTAAGGGCACGACACTCATATTTCGGGTTGTCCTAGATTTTGGAGGCATTTTTTTGCGAGGGCTTTTGTCTCTAATCTATTTCTCAACTCCCCAGTAGAGTCACCAATTTAATGTGGGGGCCTTTTTTTGTGTTGTACGTTAGGCTAGGCTGCCTTCTAGGTAATGGGCCCGAATGTTTCTGAGTAAGGGAGTTGAGACCGGTCTAAATGGAACTCAACTTGGGCCAGCTTACGCACAAACTATGCCTCGTCTGCCAGGAGTGTGCTTACGGCAAACAGAGCTATTTCAGATGAGTTACGGCAAGCAGATATAATAATAATAACAAAACAGAGTACTCTGACTATTTAATGGAAAATGGCCGAGTAATCCCTATTTATAAAACATAACTATAGTCATAACAATGTCATTTACGAAGAGAAGTAAAGGAGAAAGAAGATAACATGAATCAATCAAGAATGAGCATAAAGTCAAGTTCAAGTTTGGCCCGTTGAAGCAAAACCAGAGAGGGGAGAACATCTCCTCTCAATGCAAATAATCTCCTAGGAAAGATCCTGCCGTGGGGATTAATGACTTTGAGGGAATCGGACCTGAATGATTAATGCCCAAAAAAAAAGAATCCCTGTTATGTTTTGGAAGAGAGCAGGATTTAAAGGGGGAGAGAGGGAAATCGACCTACTGGTGCATGCCCATTGTATTACCTCTCTTTTTCCTTTTGTTTTCTCTCTTATCTTTTCTCTTTCTCTTGTTTTCTTTTTATTTTTCCTTTTACTCTGTGATACTCTGTTTTTTCATCCTTTTTTCAGGGCATGGCAAGGGTCCTTTTATAGTGTCTGTCGTGACCAGATTTTACCACTTTGCCCCTTAACCGCCTTTGTTTAGTTTGGGCGTACTTGCCGACCACCAAAGGGTTCGTCTGTGTGCCACTCACCCTTGCCAGACAAAGGCAAGTTTGTTTCATTCGTTAGTCCACTGTAGCACTCTTTCCTGACACGGTGTAAATGCTTTCTCTCTCTTTCCCTCAAGGCATGCACCTAACGATTCCCCCCTCAACCTTGCCTCTTTTGGGTGGTCTGTCATCCCAGCAGGACGTACCTCCCAAAAAGGGCTTGGGCAGGAGCCTTAGAATAGGTCTTTTCCCTTCTCCCCACTACCAAATCATACCCCCCTTACCTCTTACCTCTGACCCATGACCCCACCACGTCCCATATTGGCTGGGTATAGGTTGGTGGTGCCTGGGCCTTGCGCGTGCTTTTCTTTCAGATATGTCCAAAATTCTGCCTGCTGCTCATGCGTTTGCTGCGGTCTGGAGCTTTGTTTGCATAGTTTGCCTCACCTCTTCGTTCTTTTATGTGGGCCATTCTTTGTTTTCCCGCTCCACTCACGAGCTGGGCTTTACTTGATGATGGGTCTTACATTTCTTTGGTCCATTACTTGGTTTCCTTTATTTTTTGCAATGTCGTTTTGTTATTCCTGCCGTAACAACTTAATCCTACTGGGCCTCTTTTAGGCCAGCCGTTCATTCCTTCTCTCAGTGGCTTGGCATGGCCACTGGTTTACTTTTATTTATAGGCTCCTATGTCCCTTTTGACTTTCCTTTGGGCATCCTCGGCCCGTTTGCTTTCTTTGGGCTTCCTCGGCCCTTTTGCTAGTTCTACATTCCCATGAGCTTTTTACTAACTTCATTGGGCTTCCCTGGCCCAATAACCTTATTCTCATCCTTGGGGTTTATAGGCCTGCCATAAGCCCCTTACTTTCTTAGTTTGCATTGCTTTGGGCCTGCGGCGGCCCTTTCTCACTTTTCTATCTCATACACTGCCCATGTGATGCTATTTCTCTCTTTCCGGGCTTCTTTGAGCCCACTTGCCTCTTTAAGACCCATTTGTTTATTTCTTGGATCTGTGATCCATCATTCCTGCCGCTTGGACCTAATGGTTTTGCTGTCTGCTTTTGTCAATTCTTTGTTGCCCTTGTTATTGGGCTTTCTTTCTTTTCACCTGGATGCTCATAAATGGCCCTCAGCAATCATTTTTAAACAATACATCTCATTTTGAGATCGATACTTGAAATTTTTGATATTTCAATATTGAGAATAAGTCTTTGGCTTTTTGAGCACCATACATTTCAATAAAAAGTCGCTTTCCCTTTTTCCTAGTCAAATACTAGTATGTGCGACGGCTTTTGCAGCTCATTATCTCTTTTCATTTTGAGATTTACATTTGTTGACCTCTTTAAGCAAAAACATAAAAAGTGTGGGAAGATATATAGGCACAAGTCTATGCATGTATCAAAACCAACAAAACTATTGATCAATCATTCATGACAAGATTGAAGATCGATTTACAACAGTCACACATAAATTTCAAGATTTTTTCCACAAAGATAGATGTGCATACATAACAAGCTAAGCTCGTAAATGCACTATGTCATTAGTACGAAGGTACTAGGCCAAACTCACATGTAATATATACAACACAAGCGATCAAACTTTTTGAAAATTTTTCAATTTTTATGGGTTTTTGAATTTTTCAACACACTCAAAAACAGAACATGTAAAAATAAATAAATAAATAAAAATAAAAATAAAAAATAAAAAATAAAAACTAGAAAAAGAAACATCATCTAACTTGAACATGTGAGACCCTTAAAGCAAGTATGCATCAATGAACAAAATGAGGTCACACGAGATAAAGTTCAAGGAATGATACCGACACCAATGGTCTTACGCAAAGACTCAAACCTCGGACCATAAGAGGTTTAGTAAATATGTCTGCCTTCTAGTTTTCAGTGTTGATGAACTCTAAACACACAATCTTTTCCTCCACTAAGTCTCAAATGAAGTGGTATTGGATCTCGATATGCTTCGATTTCGAGTGTTGAACTGGATTTTTTGACAAGTTTATGGCACTCGTGTTATCGTAAAACACACACATAGTGTCTTGAGTGATTCCATAGTCATGTAAAAGCTTCTTCATCCATAATAGTTGTGCACAACAACTCCCTGCTACAATGTATTCAGCTTCAGCCGTTGATAGAGAGACTAAATTTTGTTTTTTGCTCATCCACGACACCAAGTTATTTCCAAGATAAAAACAACCACCAGAAGTGATTTTCCTATCATCAATGCACCCGGCCCAGTCAACATCCGAATAACCAACTAAGCACTCATTCGAGTCTCTTGAATACCAAATTCCATAGTCGGATGTGCCATTGATGTAGCGGATAATTCATTTGACTGCTGTCAAGTGTGATTCTTTGGGTGCTGCTTGAAATCGAGCACATACTCCTACACTAAAAGCGATGTCTGGTCTACTTGCAGTGAGATAGAGAAGACTGCCAATCATGCTTTGATAGAGTGTTGGGTCTACGTCCATACCGGTTGCATCAAGGCTCACTTTTACCGAGGAACTCATAAGAGTGGAAGTATGTTTCTTAGAGTCTAGATCGAATCTCTTGACAAGATTTTTGGCATATTTCTTTTGAGATATAAATATCCCATCTTTCCGTTGTTTCACTTGAAGCCCTAGGAAGTAGTTTAGCTCCTCCACCATGCTCATCTCAAACTCCCTTTTCATTTCCTCTGAGAATTCATGAGCTAAGTGATCAATTATGGATCCAAAGACAATGTCATCCACATATACTTAAGTAACAAGTAATGATATCTTATCTCTTTTAACAAACCGTGTTCGATCGGCTTGACCTCTCTTGAAACCATGATCCAATAAGTATGTGGTGAGGCGATCATACTAAGCCCTTGGTGCTTGCTTCAGCCCATATAATGCCTTCTTTAGCCTTAACACATGGTCCAAAAAGTGAGGGTCTTGAAACCCCTTTGGTTGCTCAACAAACACTTCTTCGTTTAAAAATCCGTTTAGGAAGGCACTCTTCACATCCATTTGGTATAACCTAAAGTTCATAATACATGCTATGGAGAGAAGAATTCGAATTAACTCTAGTCTTGCTACTGGAGCAAATAACTCATCAAAGTCTATGCCTTCAACTTGAGTATATCCTTGAGCTACCAATCTAGATTTGTTTCGGACAACTTCACCATCTTCATCGGTCTTGTTCTTGAAGATCCACTTGGTGCCGATTACATGTGTATCCTTGGGCCTTGGTACCAACTCCCATACATCATTTCTAACAAATAGATGCAACTCTTGATGCATGGACTCTACCTAATTCTCATCTTTCAAAGCTTCCTTCACTTTCTTGGGTTCAAATTGAGCAAGATAATAGTTGTACGTCACATGATTCACACTATAACCTAGTCCTTTTCTTAAACAAAGTCCCTCATCTAAATCACCAATGATATTGCTTGTGGGATGATTGAGAGTTACTCTTGACGACGATTTCTTGGAAGTGGAAGGTTCCCCATCACGAGAGATTAGAGGTTGAACTTCCGGAAGGGTGAGTAGGCTTGAAGATCCTTGTGTTGATCTAGTCTCCCTTCTTGATATAGGAGGTGTAGACTCTTTTTCTGGTGATTCTTTCTCAGCATCATCACTTTAAGATATGTTGTCATCACCCTCAATCTTCTTAAGGTTTGGTCCTCCACTATCATCATCAATATCCTTTTCTAAGATGGTGTCATCTATGACCACATTTATCGATTCCATCACCATCTTAGTGCACCTATTGTACACTCTATATGCTCGGCTATTTGTGGAGTATCCTAGGAATATCCCTTTATCACTCTTAGCATCAAATTTGCCAAGATTCTCCCTATCATTGAGAATGTAACATTTGCTTCCAAATATTCGGAAATATTTCACCTTTGGCTTCTTTTCCCTCCAAATTTCATATGATGTCTTCTTTGTTCCTGCTCGGAAGAAAATCCTATTCCCAATGTGACACGAAGTATTCACCGCTTCAGCCCAAAACTTCTGTGGAATGTTTTTATTGAGTAACATTACTCTCACCATCTCTTGGATCACCTGGTTCTTTCTTTCAACCACCCCATTTTGTTGTGGAGTCTTTGGAGCTAAAAATTCCTTCTTGATACCGTGCTCATTGCAAAATGCTTCAAATATTGCATTCTCAAACTCCTTCCCATAATCACTTCTGATTTTGACTATGGGAACTCCCTTTTCGTTTTGAAGCCTCTTGCATAACCTTTCCATCTTGTCGCATGCTTCCAACTTCTCTCTAAGAAATTCCACCCAAGAGTACCTTGAGAAATTGTCAACTACCACCATAATATAGCGTTTTCCACCCATACTTTCTGTTCTCGTTGGACCCATTAGATCCACATGAAGTAACTCCAAAGGACGAGAAGTAGCAACTACATTTACTTTAGAATGGGTTGACTTTGTTTGTTTTCCTAATTGACATGGACTACAAACATTCTTCTCAATTTTTCCAAACTTTGGCAAACCAACCACTGCTTCAAGCTTTGAGACTTTTGCCACTTGTTTGTAATTTGCATGCCCAAATTGTTGATGCCATAACTCCAAAAGGTTTACTCGAGCACTTCGACATGCTATGCTTGGTTTGGGAATAACACCATAGCAAGTCGGTGGTCCTAAGTTCCTTCAATACTTGAACACCTTCTTTATTTAGGATTAAGCACCCTTTCTTTGAAAATTGAACTAAGAAGTCTTCATCACATATTTGGGTGATACTCAACAAGTTCACTTTTAATCCTTTAATGTATAGAACATCAGTCAATAGGGGAAGTCCCGGAATATCAACGGTTCCCTTTCCAAGAACTTGTGAGTGGCTACCATCTCCAAATGTCACGAAGTTGTCTTCCTTCTCCTGAAGAGTTTTGAACAGAGACTCTAGCATGTTTGTTTGATTTGAATAACTCTAAAAGCTCATTACTACGACAATCTCCAAATGTGCTCATAGAGTCATTATTACAAACACCTTTACTATGCTTCATGTTGGCCTTTACCATAGCACTATCCTTAGCAAGCCAAGGGGTCTAGGATCGCACTTAGGTAATGAAACCATAGCAAGTGAACCCGTTTTGATACCAATTGAAAGCTCAAAAATGTGTTAAAACACAAGAGCTGTTTAGACCCCCAAATTAAAGATTACGGCTCGGCTGATTTTACTTTTACTTAAACTAAGTGTGGAAAAGAGTAAATGCGAGCGTACAAACAATAAAACTACTCTAAGCCATATTCATCAAATTACAACAGTAAAATGAAAGCTAAAAAAGTATAAAAGAAGAATGCAAACACAAGATAACACGTCGATGTGTTATCGAAGAGGAAATCGAAGTACTCAACGTAAAACCTCTCTGCCGCCCTCCAAGTGGTAAATCGATCCAATAAACAATCAATTGGGATACATGAATAGCAAGAGACTCTCCAAGCCTAATCTACCCAATGCACCTAAGCCCTCCAAGCTCCTACTCCAACAAGGCTTCTCAGAACTGTGTCTTGTTTAGCTTTCCGGATCCCACAATGCGCCCGATTGCATCCGCCAAAGCTTGGCTTCTTCCAATGCTTCCCAACAGCACCAAAACCTCACTTGACACTCAGAATGGATGTGGTAAGTGTTTAGGCTTATCAACCTCTCAAGGATATGGAAATGGAGAGGTAGGAGTTGAGGAAAAACCACAATGGATTGTGTAGAGAATTGTGGGTATAACAATCTCACACTTTCAAGTATAGTGGCTAGGGTTTTCTCTCTGAAGCACTCCTCAACATTTGTGGGTAATGTGTGTATATATAGTGTGGGTATATATAGTGTGGGTAGAGATAGTGTGTATCAGATATGACAGATTGGCAAAATAGAATGTTTCGCGAGTATCTTGCAGGAAGGCCTTACCCGCGAGACACTCGCGAAAACCAACTGTCACCATCCTGTCCTGACTCTTCGCATTCCAGTCATGTGCTGGGCACATGCTTCACTTCGCGGGAAAGCTTCTCGCGAGCTACCTGCAAAAACTTCTTACTTTTCACTTTGCCTTGAGTCTTCACACTCTCTCTCACACACACAACCCTTACAAGAAATCCCACATAAAATACAAGGTACATAAGATTGAACAAAATTACAATCAAATTTGGCACGGAATTAAAGCCAACACAAAATAGTTGTGAATCACAACTTTACAAAAATAAAATAAAATTTGAGTTTACACACCCAAATAAAGGAGAGTTTTAATGTTTTGGGGTTCTAAAATACCAATTTGGGGGTTTTACAACCTCCAATGTTAATGCTCTAACTAAGATTTATTGTTAAAATGTTGTACTTGTAACACTACTACTCTATAGAATAATGGGGTTTCGCCAAAGAAAAGAATGAATAATTTTATTTAAATTTTAACATTAACTAGCTTTAACTCAATGCATACTCACGAAGGTATTTTAAAATAAACACAATTACATACATATTAATTAAACTTTTGTAACTAAGCTGAAATACTACCTATGTTTGTTTTTAAATTTTTGTCAAACTCTTGCAAATACTTGTAAGGATATTATTTGACAGAGTATACGAATTTTTCATTATTGATTCTCCATTAATTTTAAAGTAATTTGTGTTGATAAACTTAGGCCCCAGTTAAGTTTTTATACAACGAATTTAACCAATTTAGTCCAATTACCAAAAAAAAAAAAAAATATCAACCAATGGCACAATATATTCATATGACATTGTACGAATAGCGACATCAATTGCATAAATAAAAAGGAACATTTGGCATTGTAACGAAGTGGAAATCCAAAGGAAAACTATTTAAGAACATTCGCAACAAAGTTGTTATAAAATATAGCTTTTAGCAACTCAAAAGTTATATTTTATAACAATTCAAAATACTATTTTATTTATTTTAACATCCCAGTATATAATACACCTAATATCAAAGATTTTATTTTAACATTCAACCCATTAAAATAATATAAAAAACACAATAAATAATATATCCGACATAATAAATAACAATCACAACCATCGACAAATTAAAATACTATTTTTTTTAACACCACACATTAAATTTTTTTGTTTTTTTTGTTTTAAGTTTTAAGCTACAATAAGTTGCTATCTCTAGCAGCTCACTGTAGCACATACTCAAATAATTTTGAGTTTTCCTTCTTTGCTATAGAGCAATTTTTGAAGGTATTGGTTGCTAAATTGACTTTTTAGTCAATCTAGCAACTCATTGCAAATGCTCAAAGGAAAAAAATTAACCCCTCTAAGGGAAACCTTCCCTAACATTGCAATCCCCTATAATTAAAAGCATTCACAATCTAATTTAGAACCTTTTACTTAAACTCTACAATCTTAATAGAACAACAAGCTGCAAAAACCTTCTAGAGCTTCAAAACCTTTGAACATTTCAATTATCTTGATGCTTCACAAATGATGACACACCTGCAATACAATTGAAACCTCCAACTGATTCCAAGAAAATTTGAAGGTTTTCTTTATGACAATAAGTTTGTGCTGGACAATATGTGTGATGCTCCAATTTGATTGATTGTGTGATGTGTGTGGGTGTGTGATGAGTCCCACGTCGGGTATTTACTGGGTTAAACTAGGCTTTATTAACAACTACAAGAAACCTCAATTATGACTAGTCCTTTTGAGGTATAGCGCAGATGTGGCTAGCGTTTTTTCTTGGGTTGTTACATATGATATCAGAGCCAACCCGGTAATCCCATGTGGGCTCAGAGACACTACCCCATAAAGTGAACCCTAACGAGGACGTTAAGGATTTAAGTGGGGGAGATTGTGATGCCCCAATTTAATTGATTGTGTGATGTGTATGGGTGTGTGATGAGCCCCACATTGGGTATTTACTGGGTTGAACTGGACTTTATTAATAACTACAAGGAGCCTCAATTGGGACTAGTCCTTTTGAGGTATAACGCAGATGTGACTAGTGCTTTTTTTTTTTGGGTTGTTACAATATGACTTTAGCTTCTTCACCAATTGTTCTTCAAATTTACTTTGATATCACTGGTATGGTGAAATTGAGCAACTTCGTTACAAAACCCTAAATACACACACAACTTTCTCTCCTTTAAAAACCTCATTTAGGTTGACTTATAATGTCTCTTTTATACTAATAAGTAAGGCTCAAATCGAGGCTGAAAGACAACTTAATGGGCCCTTACGAAATTTTGTCATGCAATTCTAGGTAGATCAAGGTTGCTATTAAGCTTGCCACTGATCTAAAAGCAACCTCTCTTTCTTGAGATGATCTTGGGTCTTTATCTTGATCTTGAATTACAACTCTAAGACATAACAGGGCTTGCACTTCGACATTGTTTGCCAACACTAATACATATGTATCTAGTAGTGTGTTATTATGATGCAATGAAAATATTTAATGTTTTACATTTTTCAAATAAGTTACTAAAATGAAGTTATAACACATATTAAAAATAAACAACTAATATTTAAAACATGGTAACTTTTTCATTGTAAATTATACTTGAATTAATAATTAATAATATGTTTTTGTATGAAAATTTTGATTAATTTGAAACTTAAAACGAAATCCATTACACCATTTAACCTAAAAATTAAAGGATCTATTTGGGAACAACTTATTTAGCTAAAACTAAAAACTTTTTGCTGAAAGTATAGTAGATAAAGCTAAAAGTTAGCTGAAATAGTACAGTAAGACTTAGTATCAAAAAGTGTAATAAAATCTATGAATAGTGACAAAAATAAGTTAAATAATAAAAAAAAGCTATCCAATATAAGCTATACAATCTAAGTCAATGGATTTGGACCCCATTATGTTACATTAGCTATTTCCTTTTGTTATTATTATCAAACTTGAGATTTTACTATTTAATTAATCATACCGCTCTAACATAATCATTTATCGAGTTTCTACTTTACTTTATATATATATATATATATATATATATATATATCTCTCTCTCTCTCTCTCTTTAAAAGTCTAAGATTTACTTTACAGTGAAATGTGTAAGGTTGAATTTATTCAACCATCTAATTGGCTTTATTCCGTGCCAAATTTGCTTGTAATTCAGCATTTAGTAACCCTGTATTTAGGTGGGTTTGATGTAAGGGTAGTGAGTGAGATAGAGTGAAGATTGCTCAAGAGTGTGCAAGAAAACAGAGACTCGCGACTGGGACTCGCGGGTGACTCGCAGCTGCAAGCCGCCAGACGCAGCACACGTGCCAAGCATGCTGGAAGGTGAACAGTCATGCTAGCTGGAGCACTACAGGACAAAACAGGACAACTGGCCATACGGTTATCTCGCGACTGGATCTCGTGACTTAGTCAAGCCGCGAGGTCAAGCCGCGAGCCACCCCTGTTTTGTAAAACCTAACGTTTCACATTCCTCTCCTACTCCAGTATAAATACCTCTTTTACCCACGATTGAAAGAGAGCTTCCAAAGAGAATTCTGAGAGAGAAACCCTAAAGAAAAACAAGATTGTTTCACCCACAATCTATACCTTAGAGTCTCTTCAAATTCCTCAACTCTCTTCCTCTCCATTGTCAAATCCTTGAGAGGCATTATACCAAACCTGGTTCTCACCATCATCATCACTGTGGGACAGCCGTTTGGATTTCTGGGAAGCAGTTAGGAAGGAACCAATCTTCATTGGTTGATGCTACGGTCTAGTAGCGGAATCCGGGAAGTTAGAAAAGAAAAAGGTTCGGCGCAACCTCGTTGGAGCAAGAAGCTTGGAGGGCTTAGGTGCACTGGGTAGATTAGGCTTGGAGGGTCTATTGCTGTCCATGTATCCCAACTGTATTTTCTAGTGGATTGTTTACCGCTTGGAGGGCGGCGGAGAGGTTTTACGCCGAGGGCTTCGGTTTCCTCTTCGATAACACATCGCGTGTTGTCTTTGTGTTTGCATCTTCCTTCCTCTCTATTTTTGCCTTTTTATTATACTGGTGCTTCTTTCTATGTTTGTTCAATCATTTTCTTCTTTTGTGTCAAAAATCCAAAAATCACATAAAAATTAGAAAATCAAAAAGCTTGATTAACATTGTTGAGTTTTTGTCTTAAAACTTGTTTT
Organism: Quercus lobata; assembly: GCF_001633185.2. Taxonomy (NCBI): domain Eukaryota; kingdom Viridiplantae; phylum Streptophyta; class Magnoliopsida; order Fagales; family Fagaceae; genus Quercus; species Quercus lobata. The sequence goes on from NC_044908.1 coordinate 71,695,406, forward strand.
GCCTTGTACCTTTGTGCTAATGGCTTTGTGCATTTTCGAGCATTACTTGTTTCTTTGCACTCATATCTCTGTGGGAGAAATCTTGAAATCTTTGTGATTGTTGTAAATAGATCTTCAAACTTGTCATGAATGATTAGTGAATGGTTTTATTGATCTTGAGACATGCATAGACTTGTGTCTATATATCTTCCCACTCTTTATTTTTGTTTTGATAAAAAGAGCTCACCAAATGTAAATCTCCAAATGAAAAGAGATTTTGAGCTGCAAAAGCCTGTCGCACATTCTAGTATTTGACTAGGAAAAAGGGTAAGCGACCTTATATTAAAGTGAATGTTTATTCAAAAAGCCAAAGGCTTGTTCTTTAAAGTGAAATGTCATATATCACTCTCACAATGAGAGATGATTGCCTCAAAAGATCAAAAAGATCAAATGTCAAGATTGAAAGTGGAGTCAAATGTTTAGCTCCAAGTTATGTTATCAAGTTGTGTGGGAGGTCATATATACATATTTCTATAATTGAGATGGGTCACATGATCTAGTGCTAATTGTGTATGCCTTGGTTGAATTGATCATTGAAGCTTCACATTAGACGAAGGACTATCTCATTGTTGATATCCACACACAACACACAAGTTTATGTTCAATAAATGCCATATTCATTTGTGTGATTATACTTGATGAAATGTGTTTCACATGCTCAATCTTTGTTAATTCAAGCACAAAAAGATTTTTGAGTGTTTTAGGTGTTTTTGGAAAGTATTTTGTTTGAAAAATCTGATAATTTCAAAAATCCAGTTTTGTCCTGTTTTGGCGGCTCAGTCGCGGGTATGTCAAGTCGCATACCTCAGTCGCGTCTTCGCGGGTCATTTTTGGCGACTTGTTCGCGAGTGGAAGGTCCAGTCGCGCGGTTTACTCAGAGATTTTCGCGGCTCAGCTTGCGACTCACTTGCGGGTAGACCTTCCAGTCGCGAAAAACACTTAGAAAATTTTTTTTCAAATTTTTGTCCTTGCGTGTTTTGGCGGCTTGACCTGGCGACTTTTTGGCGACTCGTTTCAGTCGCGAAAATCGCGTGTTTTGGAAATACAGGGGCAGTTTTCCCTCGATCTTTTTGTGACTGTTCATTGTCTTTCTCATCTGCTCTTACCCATTCACACCGTGCCTCCATTTTCGATCTCCATTGTTTGCCTCTTTTCAGCTCAAAATCATCAAGTAACAGGTATGGTTATTTCTGTCTTGAACTCTTTTCTACTTGTTGTTATGGTTTTTCCTCTGGATTATTCGAATTTGATTGTGATTTTGAAATGGGTTTTTAGCTCAGCTATTACTCTTTGTCCATGCTTAGCTTATGGAAAGTTTTGTTTCTGTTTTGAGCTATTTTATATTTGTTGATTTTTGATCTTCATCATGTGCTTAGCTAGGGTTAGCTATTTCTGTCTGATCTGCTGTTGATGTCGTGTTTCAAAATGATCCTGTGTGGTATCCTGTTGATGTGTTGTTGAATGTGGGTCCTTTTTTAGCTGATTATGTGGTTTTATTTGGACTCCCTCTACTGTGTAGTTCAATTTGGGCCTTTTGTGTCCCTCATTGCTATTTTCTGGCCATTTTCATCCAGCTATTAGGGTTTCTTCATTGTCCCTAAATTTCTACTAACCCACTGCTAATAAAGTCTGTTGGATTGTGTTCTGCCTTCTCCCTTGTTCATAATGCAGACTAGTCATGTCACCATTCAAGAAAGCTACTGTAAAAGGAGGTAGTTCCAAAGGGAAGGAACCAGTAATTGATGTTGATGATTACCCATCTCAAACAAAAGGGACTCGCTCTTCATCAAAGAGTTTCGATCCCAACAAGTTCAGATCATATGCAGCCTATCAGTCTTATAAGAATTACTTTCTACATGCCACACCATTACTAGAAAGAGCTGTGGATCAGCCCTCACTTCATGACACTAACATTCCGAAATGGTTTGCTCACAAGGATTGGAATTACCTTCTCTCTGATTTGGATGACGCGTATGAAAATTTGGTAAAAGAATTTTATGCTAATGCAATTGTGGAAGGAGATGAACTTAAGTGCTGGGTTCGGAAAAAGAGCTTTTTTGTCTCTCCTGCATATTTGGCAGAAATTCTTCACATCAACAGACCAATTTTCCGACATTCATCAGTTTACGATGATCTCTGTCCTGATGAGGAGCTTCTCAAAGAAAGTCTTGGTCAAGACTTGGAGTTCTCACCCAATGGGAAATCCATCAGTGTTTCCTCTCTTTCTCCAAAACTGAGAGTGCTTACAATTGTGATGTTTTACAATTTGTACCCCTTATCAAGCACTGGGTATATGAACCTCGGACGTGCTTTGTTTCTTCATGATCTAATCTCTGATGTGGAAATAGACATCTGTGCTCATATCTTTCATGTTCTGCGCAAAACGGTTCTTCGAACTGAGTCTCGGATATGCGTTCCTTTCTGCAGTCTCATTTCACGGATCTTGAAGCTCAAGGGAATTTATCCAACGGCAGAAGAATCTCCTATCTCAAAACTAAGTCCAATCAACATGCGTACATTCAATGCAAGCATTGGACATAGTCGGAAGAGAGCCAAACCAGAAACTTCTGCATCTCACAGTGGCTCTCATTTCAACTCTCTCTCCCTAGATGAGAAACTTGATCGCATTGTATCCTCTGTCCACGAGTTAAATACAAAGATGTCTGGACTCATAGCTTCTCTACACCATCAAAGCACTTGATGGGATATGAAGTTTACTTCTCTTCAAACTCAATTTGATCAAATTCAGAGAACGCTAGAAGAGGATGAATAGCCTATTCCATGACAAAAAGGGGGAGTGATAGGCATGATCAGAGGGGGAGGATATTACCTAAGGGGGAGTGTCTTTACATTCTTCTTCAGTTTAAGTTTTTCACTTTAAGTTGATATATTGTGTTTTGTAAACTGTTATTCAGGATGTTTTGTGTTTGTACCCATGTGCTTTTGTAAGCTTTTAGGGTTAATGTTTTATGCATAGTTTGTAGGCTTTATGGTTTGTACCTTGCTTATTGCAGCCTTTATGCTATGTTGAAATCAGTACTTTAATGATAAATGTCTTGCATTTTGATTTATGTACTGTCACTCTTGTGCCCTTGTAGGATTGTTCCTAGATGCATATACCTTGTGTATTATGCATTGGTTGAGTGTTGAACATACAAGTGTCTTGCCTTGTGCTTGTTCACTTGTATGTCCTTGTGTTTATTCCAAGTGTGAATGAGCACTGTGATCACTACCTTGTGGTGTTCACTTGGTTGATCAAGCCATGGTTTGTTTCTTAACTCCATCTATGCTTGTCACATATTGCCTATTTCATATGCATTCTATGATTTTCTGCTTACAATGATCATGGTGTATTGTTGTGTTTCAGGAGTATTATGTTCATATGATTCAAGTGCTTCACAGCTTCTAGAGTTAGGTGTGAGTGAGTTTTGTTCAACTGTTCCCAACTCACATGTTAAGTCTAGAGTCTGTTTTAGGGTTTTGTCACGGAATAGCCAAAGGGGGAGATTGTAAGGTTGAATTTATTCAACCATCTAATTGGCTTTATTCCATGCCAAATTTGCTTGTAATTCAGCATTTAGTAACCCTATATTTAGGTGGGTTTGATGTAAGGGTAGTGAGTGAGATAGAGTGAAGATTGCTCAAGAGTGTGCAAGAAAACAGAGACTCGCAGCTGGAACTCGCGGCTGCAAGCCACCAGACGCAGCACACGTGCCAAGCATGCTGGAAGGTGAACAGTCATGCTAGCACTACAGGACAAAACAGGACAACTGGCCATACGGTTATCTCGCGACTGGATCTCGCGACTTAGTCAAGCCACGAGGTCAAGCCGCGAGCCACCCCTGTTTTGTAAAACCTGACGTTTCACATTCCTCTCCTACTCCAGTATAAATACCCCTTTTACCCACGATTGAAAGAGAGCTTCCAGAGAGAATTCTGAGAGAGAAACCCTAAAGAAAAACAAGATTGTTTCACCCACAATCTATACCTTAGAGTCTCTTCAAATTCCTCAACTCTCTTCCTCTCCATTGTCAAATCCTTGAGAGGCATTATACCAAACCTGGTTCTCACCATCATCATCACTGTGGGACAGCCGTTTGGATTTCTGGGAAGTAGTTAGGAAGGAACCAATCTTCATTGGTTGATGCTACGGTCTAGTAGCGGAATTCGGGAAGCTAGAAAAGAAAAAGGTTCGGCGCAACCTCGTTGGAGCAAGAAGCTTGGAGGGCTTAGATGCACTGGGTAGATTAGGCTTGGAGGGTCTATTGCTGTCCATGTATTCCAACTGTATTTTCTAGTGGATTGTTTACTGCTTGGAGGGCGGCGGAGAGGTTTTACGCCGAGGGCTTCGGTTTCCTCTTCGATAACACATCGCGTGTTGTCTTTGTGTTTGCATCTTCCTTCCTCTCTATTTTTGCCTTTTTATTATCTGCTGTGGATTTTATATTGTTTTGGCTTAGATAGTTTTTAACCAATTTCATATTATAGCATATGTTAAGTTTCCGCACACTAGTTGTTTGACATATTGCTTGAATTGGTTAAGTTGTAATTTGGGGGTCTAAACGTTCAAAGGTGTTTTTACACGTTTTTTGAACTTTCAAAATGTCATGTGCATACTTTCCTTGAAGAATAATTATTCTGTACCTTATCCCTCTTACCTGCCATGGGATTTAAATCATAGTTTGATAACGATTTACGACGGATGCACCCCCATCCAAAGATCATAGAGATCTATTATATATAATATGAGAGTACTTTGAAAAAACAAAGATCAAAAAACATTCCACAATTCGTCGTATGCATGCTCATTAATCCAGCCTTACACTAAAATTTCACATTATTGTTCATCAATGGCATTTACAAGACAAAAATAAATTGGTGCAAACCTCATGAAAAACCTCAAGTATAGTTCCATGATACTCATCCGAATTCATTGAAACATAATAATTCAAGAGGCTACGAAGATCTTTTGGGTCTTGAATGCGATTAGTCATGATCATCTCGACCATGGACTCTCTAAAATCTTCTCTTGGATCATAAGAGCACTTTTCCAAGGCTACCATTACAATGAACTTAGTCCCTTCACTGCTTTGCCTTCTTCTTTCCACTTGTCTTGCCTCCTGCCTTTCTCTAATCATTTGATCCAGTCTCTCTTGCACCATGGCATGCGCTAGGCTTGAAATTGATGCAAACCTGTCGGAATTTGAGCTCTCTGCTTCCTCTGACGAAGACACACTAAGCCGGCAACTGCAACACAAAGCCCTGCATCCTCTCTGTTGAAGCTGTGGCTTCTTGTTGTATTGCCTGGATGCTTTCATTCTTAGACATGAACTGGAAGCTTTGAAGGAAAACCTGTTCAAGCATAATCATTTATGCACAATTGGCAAGTAGGTCACAATAATCATGATTATGTCTTGTGTTTAGAACATTTAAAAGATAAGTTAGTAGGAAGGTTGGAAGGCAAATGGGGAACATTAGTATTGTTAATAGAGCAAAGTGATTATAGTGTTTTAAGTAGACCCTTAATAATTTCCTCTATAGGGTATTGTAAGGTGGCATGCATTTGAAAGTATGATTAAAATGGAAAGTAGGTAGTTCATGATGCCTTTTGAATAGGACTATAGTAGCATACTCATAAAAAATAGTAAAGGCATGGCAAAAGAAAACTTGGGTTGGCTTCACATGCATTATTTGTGGGTGTCAGCTCCAGTGTACTTGCTGAACTTAAAAAGGACGGAATCAAGATGTGCTGATAGCCTGGGGGATGAGGGTAAACATAGATTCCGAGCTAATGCTAAAGTGAATACTCAATCTAATTAAGCCAATGGAGGCAATGAACAAATTTTAATCACCTTATGTGACATAGATGATATGTGCCTAGATAGTAAATAAAGCACATATGTTTTTAATAGCAAACAAAATCTATCTAACTAGTAGAAATTATTAATGATAAAAAACAGTTTGGTTTGAGGCTAAAGTTGACCTAACATCTGCTTAGATAAACACATAATAATAATTGGTGGATTACGTTGACTGAAAGATGGGGTCCAAATATGATTTTGGTATATTTATTAAAAGAGGGTTGTGGGTGGTTTAGAGACAAAGCATGTATTAACTACACTTTGCTGCATATGTTTTATTAATTTTTTGAGAGAATTCTCTTTATATAAGTTCTGGTTGATTAAATGAATTGAATGAAGGAGAAGTTCTTGCAATTCTGCTCTATTTTGCTTTTGATTGGGAAAGCATCTCTCTCATACACTAGTTTAATGCATCCCGTTTGCCTCACCCAATCATGGAGAAAATCCTACAAAGATATACACCGGTTGTGGGAATCTCTTTTACAGATTCTACACTACGTTATAATGAGTAACTGATATGTATAGGAAACATGATTCTCATTCTCTTATTTCATAAGGTATTGTTTATCTGTACCAAATTGTGAAGCAATCACGCTGCCACATGTTGCTATAATGATCATTTTTAAAGGTAAAGCCAAAGTCTTTGGTGATAAAATAATACAAAGGCTAATCACAGGACAGTCTGTTCCTAAAATAAAAAAATGACATCATAGGTCATCAGAGTGAGAGACTGGGAGCCTTTACTTATGAAGAAAGGTGATGTGTCACATAGTGTACTTGGTTATAAGAGTGTTTATCTAAGTTCTCTATCGAGGGGGTTTCCAATGAAAAAGCTTACTAAAATGATTCAACTATGCCTCAATTAAGAGAACTTTGACAAAACAAAAACTAAAGTAATTGAATGCATGAAAAAAATGAATAACCAGAAAGGGCTTACTTGCTTAGAGTCAAATTAATGTAGAGAAATGTTAAGAGTAGCCACAATCAGAACTCTAATACAATCCAGCACAAAAGATTTTGAGAGTATCAAAATCGTTTTTGGATTTAGCTATGTTATGATACTCCGAAATCCAAATTAACACTATTAGGCCTACTCCAATGGTAAAGAAAGTATGAAATATGGATAATTGGTTCAAGACTTCTTTCCTTAAGTATGTGGTCGCATATTTATACTGATTATAAAATGACTAAATTGTTATATATAGATATATTCATGTAGGGTGTCATATGCGAGAAAATTTTATTTAAAAAAAAAAAAAAAAAAGGAATGATAAAAAAGAATAACACTAAGTTTAAAAGTACCGCTTGAGTGGGATTGAAGCTAGCTTGATGGAGTGTCGAGCGAGGGACAAGGCAACTTTTTATTTGGACCTTGCTCAAGGGTAGTTAGCTCGATTGAGGTGCATTCTCATTGAGACAATTGCAGAAAGTGTGTTGTATACAGAATTTTGTAGAGAAACAAGGAAAATGATTCTTATGAATCCTTTACAAGTAGTAATAGCTATGACAACATTTTTTAGAGTACTTGTCTTAACATAATTCACCTTTTAAAGGATCTTTTTCATTGGCAACTATTCGCTGGTTATATTTCATCATTTACATTAAGTTATCTACAACTTTTGGCAATGATATAACAGATTTTACATATTTAATACACTATACAAAGAAACTCAAAAGATTTTTCAAAATTACTTCTTGCACTACAACAAAATGTATTTTCAATGACGAAAAAATTCGTCACTAAAAGTCCAGTTTTTCGTCACTAAGGACCTTTAGTGACGAAATTGGACGTTTAGTGACGAAACCCATTTCGTCACTATAGCCCCGTCACTAAAAGTCCTGGTGACAAAAAATTTCGTCACTAAAAGTCCGAATTGATTTTAATTGTATAATCCATGCCTAATTGTATTCGGAAAATGATTTGCTTGCAACTTGTTAGCAAAATCAATCCAATGGGGGCAAAAATCACATTAAGGAAAACAATTCATTCATGCCACTAAACCTACTTTCATTCCTTGTATTTCTATTGATTTCATCTAAATTTCCCAAAAGAAATATACTAGGAAGTACATGTGCAGAATCAGGTTTGGGTGCGGGTGTGAAATGGCGACACCACAATTTTGGAAAAAGTAAAACACGGGTGCTACAGGATACATTTATTAATTAATTATTAAATATATTTTTACTTTTATTTTCTATATATTTCGAAGCATTATTTTCATATAATGGTAAACATATATCAATTTAAGAGCAATAATAGATAATAAAGTGAATACATAACCATTACATGATATTCATAAATAAGAATACAATATTGAAAGTTTAAAACTAAAACTAAATAAAAGATAAGTATGAAATTAACTTTTTTTCTTTAATAAGTATTTTGGTCCATATCGGGTCTTATTTCGGACCGTATCAGACCAAATCGAACAATATTGGGCCGCATCGAGAAAATAATAATAATAATTTGTCAGGGGACGCGTGTGCAACCCCATCCAGACCACATGGCACGGCCCGCCGAGTCTGACGCAGGTGCACTGACCAAAATGGCTCACCCATTCTTCCTTGATTGAGAGCCAACAATTCCTTGACTACCAATTTGTATATTATGCTATGTTAGGCTTCTTTTCATTTGCATATTCTTCTTGTTCATACTAATTATGTCTCTCTTCTCCTTTTATTCTAAGCAATTCAATACTTGTGTTATTATCTCAACAATCCCTACATTGCAGTTGAATATCCTTTTTAAGTCAAATGAAAATAATATGTGAGAAAATATATGTTTATTCTATTTTGGTCATTTTCACACCATGAGATGGCCATGCGTGATGGTAATAAGGGAATGATATCACATATTTTTACCATATAATTTTCATTTTCAGTTCTTGGCAAAATACCCTCTAAAGTTAGTGTAATCATCCAAAATATCAAATCAATTTTTTTTTTGATTGGTGAGCAATTGCCTAGGAAGCACAGTGCAGATTCGGGTTTGGGAGTGAGTGCAGGTGCGGTGTGGTGCGATGCAACTACACAACAATTTTTGAAAAAATAGGACATAGGTGCAACGGGATATGTTTATTAATTAATTACTAAATATATTTTTATTTATATTTTTTATATATTGCTAAGCATTTTTTTCATATAATGGTAAAAATATATCAAATTAAGAGTAACAATAGATAATAAAGTGAATACATAACCACTACATGATGTTCATAAATTAGAATACAATATCAAAAGTTTGAAACTAGAACTAAATAAAAGATAAGTTTAAAATTAACATTTTTTTTATAAGTATTTCGGCCCATATCGGATCCAATTTCAAATTGTTTCGAACCGAATCGGACCCATATTAGATCCTATTTTGGACCGTATCGAGCTGCATTGGAAAAAAAAAATTTTGTCAAGGGACACGTGTGCAGCCATGTCCAGGCCGCACAACGCGTCCCACCAAGTCCTAACTTAGACCCAACCGAGACCCTAAAACTCTTGGTCATATATGTTATAAATTAGTTAAATCTTAACAAACTATTCTATTCTATATAAGCATTGCCACATTCAATAACACAAGTAACTAGGTTGACATCAAACCTACTTGTTTGCAAGTTCAATTAGCTTACACCTCTCAAAATTCTCTCAAATCCTTCACCGTTTTAGTTCTAACCCCATGAGTATTGAAACTTCCAATACTTGATCAATGCAGCTCCCACCATCTCCTTCCTATATCCTGCCATCACTATTGCATGGCGAGTGCTCTGTCCATGAGCAAAACTCATGTTACGTAGACCGATATAAACTTAATCATTGACCATTAAATGAATATAAGGAAACATTATGAATCCCATGCACAATGGGATTCACTGGTCGATCTTCATCTTGATCAACTTTCCATCATTTGGGTCAATGAGTTAGAACCCATCAATGCATACCAAGGCCCATTACAAGAGGAAAAAAATAAATAAATAAACGTTGCAATAACATTAGAATCATTACAATAGTTGATACGGGGTGTTGCAATAAAATTTGAGGCAATAGGTTTGTGCGACAAAAAATTTTATTACAATAAAATTCAAATAATGTGTTGTAGGTATAGGCTATTGATTCACGAACCTTATTGCAATAGCTTGCAAATAATTTACAAAAATAAGCTTAATTAAATTATTGCAATGATATCTTCATTATAATAGATAATTACTTCATTTTATTGTGATAGATTATGAAATAATTAATATCATGTTATTACAATGATATATTTGTTGCAATTTCATATTTGTCATTGCAATAGATTGTAAAAGAATTAATATCAAATTATTAAATGATAACTTCATTGCAATAAGCTATTAGTTCATAATGTTCACTGCAATAAATTGCAAAAATAATTGGTATCAATATATTGCAATGGTTTCTTCATTTTAAGTTATTTTAACATTTTTTTCCTAATATATTAAAGCTTCTATTGCAACCGAAAATTATAAGTTATTGCAACTTATTATTATTGATGCAATAATTTAACATTTTAAAGTTACTATTGCAACAATTTTAACTTGTAGATGCGATATTTTGTCTAATACTAATGTAATAGATTTTTTTTGGTATGGTGGCCAACACTGAAAATTAAACAATGTAGACATGCATAACATTAAAATAATAAACAATGCTGAAAGCTAGCATTCTTTAAAAGAAGAAACAAACACACAAAACAAATCTTTATTTGTTGTTTACATCTAAGCATAGTATGAAACTTGAGGCCACATAGCCACGGCATGAATAGTTACTTTCAAGTGCAACCCCATTTTGGTAGACCCACCTAAATAATGTTATTAGGTTCATCTTGTATCCCTCAAATACTTCAATTAGGTCCATCTTGTATCCCTTACATGGTTTTGAAATCCGGACCAAACCGTACGGTTCGACCTTGTTAACCGTGAACCCCTCATTTTTGCGGTTCTTTTAACCTTAAGAACCTCTTTATGCTAAAAAAACATGGACCTGTACGAATCGCGGTTGAACTGCATGGTCCTTAGAACCATGAACAATTCTCACGGTTGCACTTTAGATTTTTTTTTTTTTTTTTCAAATCTTGAACAAAAGAATTTGTAAAAAAATTAAAAAATTAAATTAAATTAAAAAAAAAAAAAAAAAAAAAAAAAAAAAAAAAAACACACACACACACACTAGGGAAGAAGAAGACAACGAAGCAGGACTGCACCAAGTTAAGATAGCAAGTTGACAACACAGTCTCTGGTCAGTGGTCACACCTTCATCTTTTGCTGCTTCTTCTTCTTTCTTCTTTTTCTTCTTCTCTTTCTTTTGTTCTTCTTCATCACTTTGTAATTTACTCTCTTTTTAGCTTAATACTACCCTATTTCTACTTTCTCTTTCTCTTCTTTTCTTTTGTATTCTTTTTGAATTCCTAATCTTCTCACGTGACTTACACTGGAAATGATGAATGGTTCTAATTTTTGAATAAAAGCAAAAAATTCCAGTCGTTAGATTTAGCTCTTTTTTCAGCTTAGCCCAATATAAGGTGACGTGTGCAATAAATATTTTAAGTATTTTTAAGAGTAATGTTAGTATTATAATATTTATACAACTTTTGTCATAACTTGTCACAGGATGAAATATGAGTAGTTAAAATGTGGTAAAAATTGTGTAAATAGCATTACTCTATTTTTAATTAATATTTACAATTTTTTTAAAATGAAATAAATAAAATTAAGTATATAATAATTATTTAATTTAAAATTATTATCTAATTTTAAAAAATATTTTATTTAATGCAAGTGTCCTTCTAATTCTTATATAATGATAATAATTATTATTATTATTATCACAAGTTTAATTAATCAACATATAAATAAATACTATATTTAAGTTTGCTTAGGATTTGATATTTTTTTATTTGTCTTGTGAAAGCTATGATATGAAAAAATATATTTAAAAAAGATCGATTTTTATATTTAATTGGATTATTTTAGTTAATTTTTCTATTTATACTAATTTTATATATTTAAATAATTATTAAATTTATTATAAAGTCATCATGGTTTGACCTCGGTTCAACCTTAGTTTGACCTCAAAATCCTTGAACCTCTTTCTTTTACGGTTTATTAAATGGTCCAGGTCTAAAAACCATGATTCCTTACCAACTTTTTCCATAAACTCTTGAATATGGATATGGATCCAATTTGGTCATTTAACTTAAAAATCAACTCCAAAATCTTGCCCATTTTTTATGCCCAACAAAAAATTGAAATATACATGTGCAATATCATGGGTTAATTGGCGTTAATAATTGGCTTAGCTAGGAAAATGTACAAAGATTTTTTTTTTTTTTTTTTTTTTTTTTTTTTTTTTTTGGGGCGGGTAAACTGTACAAAGAAAATTACTTAACCTACATGTTTGATTTTGTTTTCGTACAGGCAATAGCAACAGGACCGACGATGGCAATGGATATCCAGCCTTGACATGAACTCCCCTCAAAGTAGAATACTGGAAATAACGCCTCCTGAAACCCTTAATTAATTAACAACACATTTATATTACTTAATGTCAATATTAAATGCCCTTATTTAAATACCCAAAAAGATTAGTAACTTTTTTCATTTGGACACTTCATAGGATGCCTGCCTCCATAAGGTGCACTATGTCTATATCTAAATAAATATAGAGTAATGCAAGAGATATAAACTTTTTTACAAATTACTGATGTGGTGAATGGTTATCAATAAGAAATTGGTCATATCAACAGTTTGTAAAATCATTGTAAAATAGTTTGTGCCTATAATATTACTCATAAATATAGTGAAATTCACCTGATACAATTTTATTATTTTCACTTATTATTAATTAGTGAGTTGCCCGTAGGTAATTTCAGATTGGGCTAAAAACTTTGTGGGTTTTTTTTTATTATTTTAAAAGTGAGTGGGCTAAGGTATTTAAGGATTGGGCTTATGTTGTGTGAGTTGATGGGCCTGATTGATTTAAGTGTGGCTATGGGCTAGATAGGGTCCAAAATTGGATTTGTTTTCTTTAGATTCTTTTCTTTTTATTTCAAAACCCAAAATCCCATCAGATTAAAGCCCTGTTTGGATTAGAGGTGTTTTGAGTGATATCAGTAGAAATTCATAACTCAGTAATGAAAAAAATGTGGGACCCACACAAATTTTTTTGTTTGGTTTGATTTCCTAATCTTGTTTTCATTACTCAAACTCAAAAATTTTGAGTGAGGGTGATGTAAAACCAAAAACACCAAATTGGTGTTTTTAGTTTCTGAGTTACATAACTCAATGGCATTGCTGTAAATATTTGGACTCTGTGGGACCCAACGCTTCTATGCTGTCCCGTCAGTTCAGAGCTGTTTGATATTACTGTTGCAAATAACCACTACAGCACCACCACAACAAACCCAACGCCACCATAGCACCACCACAACAAACCCAACGTCGATCCACACCACCGAAACACCAACCCAACGCCGATCCACAACAAACCGATTTAAGCTACGCTGTGACCCATAACCCGATCATCACTGTAACCCAACCCCAACCGATTCAAGCCACGTCGTGACCCATAACCCGATCTCCACCGTAACCCAACCCCAGCCGATTCAAGCCACATCGTGACCCATAACCCGATCTCCACCATAACCCAGCCCCAGCCAATTCAAGCCACGCTGTGGCCCATAACCCAATCTCCACCGTTACCCAGCCCCAAAAACCCAATCTTAAACCCGATCTCCACCATGAAACCCAGCCAACACCCAAATGACCACCACCGAAACCCACCATCACCAATCCGAACCTAGCAACCATTGAAACAACCCACCACTTTAAACCCAATAACCACCGATTCAAACCAACCAAAAACAGCTAAGAAAGAAACAAAGAAGAGAAAAAAAAAATCAAATATAGATTGAAGAGGGGAGAGACAAAGAAAGCTGAGAAAGAAACAGAGAAGAGTGGAAAAAAAAATCAAATACATAGTGAAGAGGGGAGAGACAGAGAAAGAGAGATAGATAAAAAAATTTGATAGAGAAGAGGGAGAGTCAGAGAAATGAAAGGTGAGAGGATGCGTGGGAGAAGTAAAGGAGGAAGATTTTTTTGTTAATAAGACACGGGTAGCAACAATGTTGCACTGGGTAGTGTTAGTGGGTGGGGTCTACGGTTTTGGAGAAAAGTTGTAGAGATATGTAACTGAGTTATGAGTCCAAACAGGTGTTTTGCAATTTTTGAGTGAAGGTGAGGTTTGAGTAATGAGTTATGAGTTTTGAAAACTGAGTTATGAAAACTGAGACACCTCTAAACCAAACGAGTCTTAAGCTTCTAATCCATGTCCCTCCTTCTCTCTTTCCTTGTTTTCTTATTAATCTCATTTCTTTTCTTCTTCTTTTCCTAGTCTCCCTTGGCCGACCTTTATGGCTACCACCAAACTCTATCATCCACCACTAGCCACCATGAAGTGCCTCCCTCTCTTGGATTCTCTCTCTTACGATCACTCTCTTGAACTTTCTATCTTTCTTTTTTTCTTTTCTAAGGCTGAACCTAACCAAGCCTCCATGACTCCACCACCACTAATAGCAATGGTTCTTGACCTCCTACCACCAACTTTCTCTCTACCTCTCCCTATATCCAATCTCATCGCACAAGCTCTCTCTCTTTTGGACTTAGCCAAGGCTGATGCGCCACTACCACTAAGAGCCACCACCATGGTGGCCGCCGCCCTCTCTCTCTCTCTCTCTCTCTCTCTCTCTCTCCTCTATATTTTCTATTTGCTTTTTTTTTTTTTTAATTTTCTTTTTGGTTGGTTCATGAGTTTAGGTTTTGGCATTTCTATTTGGGGATTTTTGGTAGAGGTTTAGGGATGTTTGAGGTTTGGGAAGGGGAATTTTGGGTATGGTTATAGCCTTCTCTCTTTGTGTTGTGTGGAGGTTTACTACAAGGGAATTAATTTATCATATGACGTGGCAATTACTAATCGTTTTGCCACGATTTTGACCCTGACTTTTCACCACGTGACTTGTTTCAGTAGTAGTGGTGGGTGGATGTAGGTTTTGTTTTTTTGTTTTATTTTTTTCACAATTGGTTGGTTTTTTTATGGGTGGCTTAGGTGGTTTGATAAATGGTGGCTGGAGGACTAGTTGAAAACACAAAGTCTTCCTTGTGGTAGTGGTTTGGAATTTTTTTTTTTTTTTTGGGTTGGCTGAAACTAGTTCAAGTCTAATCTGATACCAATTTGATGTAGACGTAGGAAAATAGGAGATAATAGAGAAACAAAAGGAACAGAACAAATCCAAAACAAAAAAGGAGACATTCTCAACTCATAACTTAAAATTTTCAAATTGTACAGTTGTTCATAGATACATGAGTACTAATGCTCCCTGAATCAAACCAAAAGTGATTTCTTAAAATTCTATATGATCAAAATATAAGGACCAAAAAGGTAATTTCCCTAATGTAGACCCAACCAAGACCCTAAAACTCTTGGTCATATACGTTATAAATTAGGTAAACCCTAACAAACTATTCTATTCTATATAAGCATTACCACATTCAATAACACAAGTAACTAGGTTGACATCAAACTTACCTGTTTGCAAGTTCAATGAGCTTGCTTCTCTCAAAAGTCTCCCAAATCTTTTGGTGTTCCAGTTTTGACCCCACGAGTTTTAAAACTCCTAATACTTGATCAATGAGGCTTCCACCATCTCCTCCCATATCCTGTCATCACTACTGCATGGCAAGTACTTTGTCCATGAGCAAAACTCATGTTACGTGGACCGATATAAATTTAATCATTGACCATTAAATGGGTATAAGGAAACATTATGAATCCCATGCACAATGGGATTAGGTAGTCGATCTTCATCTTGATCAGCTCCTCATCATTTGGGTCAATGAGTTGGAACCCATCTATACGTAACAAGGGCCAACGCTGAAAGTTAAACAATATAGATATGCATAACATTAAAACAAAACACAATGCTAAAAGCTAGTATTCTTTAAAATAAGAAACAAACTTGCAAAACAAATCTTTATTTGTTATTTACATCTGAGAATGGTATGAAACTTGAAGCCACTTAGCCACGATATGGATAGTTGCTTTAAAGTGCAACCTAGGAAGCACAAGTGTGGATTTGGGTTTGGGCGCGGTACGACAACACAATAATTTTTGAGAAAGTAGGATATGAGTGCAGCAGGACACGTTTATTAATTAATTATTAAATATATAATTATTTATATTTTCTATATATTGCTAAGCATTTTTTATATATATAATGGTAAACATATATCAATTATTAAATTGAGCAATCAACATATTTTTTACTTATAAAAAAAAAAAAAATCAACATATTAGAATGAAATATTTTGGTACCGAACAATTTTAATATACCAGTTTGATATATATATATATATACTCACCAATTCTTTTCTTTATTTGTCTATAATCTCTCTCTTACGTGCTCCCTTATCCTCCTTCACTTAAGTCTTATCTCTACCAAACCCCATTATTCCCACATCCCAAATCTCATGCAAGCTGTGTATTTAGTTCTTTGTTTTTGGTATTTCCAGATAGTAGTCTACTACTGGCATGTCTGTCTCGAATAGCCCTATGAGAAACTTTTATATCATTGTCGCTTTTATTCAGATTTTGAACTCGTGTCCTGGCGTATTGGGCTGTGTCGGAACAAAAATTTGTTTGGAATGCATGTGTAGCTGCGTCCCAATGTATCCGACACAACTGTGGCAACCAAAATGGCGCACCCGTGCTTCCCAAGAAATATACGCCATCATATCCTATTTTGGTCATATAGGGTCTGTTTGGATTGAACTTATTGTTGCTGAAACTGAAAACTGAAAACTGAAAACACTGTAGCAAATAATTTAACTACTGTAGCGCGTTTTTGTTATTGTTTTGTTTTTTAATATTTTTTTATTTCACTCCTTCCTCAGTAGCCTTTTTTTTTACTCCTTTCCCGGTAGACATCGATTTCTCTCTCTCTTCGATACGCACGAGGTGGAGCTTCCTCTCTCTTTCTCCCATGGAGTTTGGTCTTATGAAGAACTAATGTTTTAGTTTCTTGATTTGGGAACTCGGTGGTGGTGGATAGATTGATCGGCGGTGGGTTTGATGGGTTGATCGGCAGTGGGTTTGATGGGTTTGATTTAGGAAGTCAGTGGTGGTGGATGGGTTGATCGGCGGGGGGTTTGATGGGTTGATCGGAAGTCGGTGGTGGTTGATGGGTTGATTGGCGGTGGGTTTGCTGGGTTTGATCGGTTCCGTTTGCTGGGTAGATCCGTTTGATTGATTACGTTTGCTGGGTTTGATCGTTTGATCGGTTGCTGGGTTTGATTTTTTTTATTTTTTTTTCACATGGGTTTGATTCATATGGTTTTGGTTTTACCGTTTTGATCACTTGTTGGTTGATGGGTTTGCTAGATTTCAAGAACATGAATAGTCATGTTCTGGGTTTGATCGGTGAAGAACACGTAGAACGGTGAAGAACAATACACGCACACGCCCAGCATTGAAACAGTGCGTTTAAGCTGATTTCATCCTGCGTTTCAGCTGGGAAGAGTTGCGCGTTTATTTTTACACACTGTAGCGTGGGTCCCACGAAGTGTAAAACGCAAACGTAGAAAGACTCAGCTAAACGCTGGATCCAAACGGCACCATAGTGCTAGGTTGGATAGCACTTTTATTTGCTGCGTCTGCGTTTCCTCCTTCCTTTCTTTTTTTTTTTTTTGCCTTTTCAGCCGCAATGGTTGACCCATTCTCCGGTGAACAGTGTATTTATACACTGTTCACGGTCCCACAAACTCCATTTTTTATCAACTTTTTCACTAAAAATGGGTCCCACAATACTATTCACACATTTAAAAATTATTTTACTACAGTGTTTTCAGTTTCAGTAAAATAAGTTCTATCCAAACACACCTATAGAATCAGAATAAAGGACGAAGATTAGAAATGGGGTTTGGAACCAATTGACATACGGTCAGCTTTTTGGGTTTAGTTCTATCTTGCTTGAAGCCAAGGGATGCATGCAATTAATGTTATCACATATCAACCCCTTTCTCTCTCCAACTTGCCTTCCTAATAAGCCAATTAGGTGCGCTTTTTTCTTCCATATCTATTGGGCCAAGTGGTTGGATTTGAGTGGAATTGCTAAGGTTGGGTGCGGGTTGGCTATTGTGGGTTTGTCCAAGACTCCAGGCCCTTGGCTTATATATAAAGAGCAACCCCATGCATCAGTTTGCAATGTTTGACAGTACTGGGCTGTCTTAACGGGATTGATTAGATTTATCACTTTTAGAAATATTGGATCTGACAGATCCAAGCCCAAGTGTTATTGTATGTACCCCACAAACTTGACAACAGCAAGCAGAGGAGTGAGGAGGCCATCACTTCATCTCACTAGTCACTATCAAGGCGCAATGAACTACGTAGAAATTTTGATTTGTTCCACATATACAACACCATTACAAATGCTGGTAGGTTCATTAATAAATGGACAAATAAATTATGTGGATCCTAAATTCCTAATACAACCTCAACGAGCGTTGAATAATTTTTCTTTAAACTTTCAATCAAAATTAAAAGTAAAAATATTGAAAGTTTACCCCTATTCAGTATCACAAAACACAATGTCGTTTTAGGGAGTAGATAGGCAAGAACCATACCCACTGATTTGCACATATTATGGGTCTCTTAATTCTTAATTTGAAGTTTTGAACCGCACTGGTTAAGACTGATCCAATAGCATCCATTCAGCCAAAAAAAAAAAAAAAAAAAAAGGACTTATCCAAAAGCACCTTTGGGATCAGATTATCCGAATATACTTTTTGCGCTGATTTTCACGCGCCCACCAACCCAGAGGAAGATTAGGTAACAGTGTAACACGTTGACAGTATGATACATACTGAACAAGACCATTATAGACTAACCTTCTCAAAAAAGAGAAAAAGACCATTATAGACACTAATATTATTTAATTAACCAAATAATTAAACCATAAACAATAAACAACCTCATCATTCTTCTTCTCAAAAAAATAAAAATAAAAATAACTCATCATTTTCAACATTCACTCATATTTGATCACACGGTTCATTTTTACTTAATGAAATTTTAGCTATAAAATCCAAATATTTTTCATAAGGGCAAATTACAACTTACCCACTTATGGTTTGATCCGAATTTAAGTTGTCTACCTATAATTTGAAATTTAGCACTTTAGTCACCTGAGCTATGTTCTGTTAGGCTTCTGTCACCCACCTCTCAATTTTCTGTTAAAAAACACATTTTAATACAAAAATATAACATAAAATGGATCAAAAAGTTAAGGGTTTAAAATTTTGCAGAAGAAAGATGAACATTAAATAAAAAATTCAAATTTAATATAAAAAAATTCTCTAAAAAAAACCGTTCTAATAAAAAACACTAATCTTTTTGTCACAAACCCATCAAAACGAAGGTGTTGGCCTAAAAGTGGAAAGAAAAAGAGAGAGAGAGAGAGAGAGAGAGAGAGAGAGAGAGAGAGAGGGATAAAACTTGAACTCCAATAAAAACATGACACAAAAGGTTTGATTTGATGAGACCCACCTCAAATGGCCTGGGACCCATTTCCTAGGGTTGCCATCGTAGAGTAAACAAGAAGTATAAGAAACAAGACAAATGTTTAATTCAAATGGTAAATGGGTAACAGAAGTCTAATAAAATATAATTCAGATGAGTAAAATGTCAAATTTCAAATTACAAGTAGGCAACTTAAATTTAAACTAAACCATAAGTGGGTAATTAGTAATTTACCCACTTGATACCTAAATGTTAAGTTAGCTTGTAACATTGTTATATTATGCAAACATTGACCTCAAGTTGAAGGAGGACCAAAAAGAAAGCTGACGCCAATGAAAAGCTGATGATCATGATATGTTATTGATAACCACCTTTCCCAGGATATACTCTTCGTACCAAACCAGATATGAGATAACCTTATATTCCATACTATTCAAAACTCTTTTTAATTTTTCCAAAATACCCTCAGATCCAATGGATTCGAACCTACCCATGTCACCTTTGATGATTCGATAAAGTAAAACAAAATAAACCAAAAATAAAATAAAATAAAGAGGAACAATACCATAAAACCGGAATATACTTTTTGTGTGCATTAATCAACCACCCACCAATCAAGTGAAGGTTAGGTGAAGCACAAAGACTATGATCCAATACCTTCTCTATTGCGACCATCATCACTTACCCACCAAAAAAATTTCATCAAAAAAAAAAAAAAAAAAAAACCTACCCCCAAAATAAATTAGATTATGTAATCTCTCTCTGACTATGAAGCCATTGCTGTGACCTATGAACCATAAAAATAAAAATAAAAATAAAAACTACGCAATGCTCTTATTGGTAATGAACACTTTATTCCTTTTTTGTTAGGATTTTCATTAAACCAGATGGAAAATTAAATTTCTATTAAACAACTACTTTTTTAATTTTTTTTAAAAATATTTTTCTATTAAATTTGATAGACATTCTAAGGCGTGAATTACATTGCAACTTTACTATTGTTAATAAAAAAGACAAGTGTTGCAGCAAAAAAATAAAAATAATTAAAAGGAAAAAAATGCATTTACCTAATAAAATATTAAAAATATAAATTTTAATTATTTCAATTAATAATATTCTTTCTTATAAATTTATTTATTTATTTTGGTTGAGAGACTTTTAAACTTGTGGCGCTAGTTTTTAAGATATTTTACCAATTAAGTTAACTTAAGCCCACAATACCTCTCATAATTTTTTGATAGAGTTTCAACCTACGACGTCAGCTTTTGATGATTATGTTCTTTATTATTAAACTAAAATATTAATTGATTTTTGGTGTAAGTAAGGACTAAACTCCAAATCTCTTATAATTATTTTCTTAAAAAAAAAAAATCTCATATAATTGAATGTGAGAATAATGATCGAATTTTACTTATACCAAATAAAAACCCATAATATTTTACTTTTTTTTTTTTTTGGGTTGAGAATCCCATAATATTTTACTTTGATGGTAAAAGGTATATATATGTTTGATTATTAAAAATAATACTACTAATAATAAAAAGTTACTAATCAAGCAAGCCAACACGTGCACTATAAAAATATAAAATGAACCTTTTCCGCTATTTTCTAAAAAATAAAAATACTCTCATCAGTCAGATCCAACTGCAACTACATTTCAGGGCGAAGAGTCCGAAACACCGAAAAAGACCATATTGCCCCATGTGAACCAGACTCTTATATTACTCGTCACTCCTCACTCTCCAAATCTTCGACAGTTTGATAGGTTTCACGCGCCGTAACAGTCTCTACACACACACAAAACACAATAATGTCTCCTCCTACTCTAGTCCCTAACGGCGATATCGCCGCCATCGTTTCGGCCTCGTCTCCAGTTACCGGCCGATTCGCGGCCATATACAGCGAGGTCCAAAGGAGCCGTATTGACCACGCGCTTCCTCTCCCCTCTGTTCTCAGAAACTCCTTCAAGATCGTCGACGGTCCCGCTAGCTCTGCGGCCGGCAATCCAGGTCATTCTCGCAATTCCTACTTGTTCGGATCCACCGAGTTTTCGCTGAATCCAAAAAACTTCGATTCCGTTTGAGTCTCGGTTTCGCGCTTTTCTCTTTGATTTCAATGATAGTGTTCAGGCATTTGGTTATTGGATTTGAATGTGTTGCTTCGTTTTTTTTTCTTCTTTTTCTTTTTCAGATGAGATCGCGAAGCTGTTTCCTCATGTGTTCGGGCAACCATCGACGTTGCTTGTACCAAGCGATACCGATGTGTTCCGGCCGGATCAGAAGCTCAAAATCGGCGTCGTTTTGTCTGGAGGCCAAGCTCCCGGAGGCCACAATGTTATCTCTGGAATCTACGGTGAGGATCTCACTGAACCTGTTATTCGACGTCGTTTTATAAACTATTAGTTCGAATATTCTTTCCAATTATTGTAATTGTAGTTGACTGTGTTACTGTGTATTGGTTGGTGGCGGTATAGATTACTTGCAGGACCGCGCGAAAGGAAGCACATTGTACGGGTTTAGAGGCGGCCCTGCGGGGATCATGAAGTGCAAATATGTGGAACTCGATGCAGACTTCATTTACCCCTACAGAAATCAGGTGAGGCCTTTTTCGTGTTATTCGAATTGATTTCTAGTATTCGACTTAATTAGTGCGCAAACAAATGTGATGTCTTTTGATTAGTATAATTTGATGTATGTGATTTGTGCGAAAAAAAAAAAAAAATTGTTTTTGTAAACAATTATGCTGTATGGAATTGCATATGCATTGGGAAATAGGTGAGTAGTATTGAAGGTTGTATTTGATAATAAGTTATATTGTGTATTAATGTGAATATGATGTGGTGATTTTAGGAGAGTCTGGCACCTTTTAGACTTGGACTTTAGTATGGGTTTATATTCTAGTATTCTACTATAAAGGCTTAATCTTTGGGTTGGATACTTAAATATGGTATCAGAGTTTGGTTTGTTTGTTGGCTTTATGACCAATGTCTATTTGTGTAGTTAGGACCTAGTTGGCAAAGGTTGTATTGGAGAGTCCAACATTAGTTAGGTTTGGACTTTGGTATATGTCTATGTACTAGTTGGGCCGAGCTTAAGAATTAAGATTTTGTACATGTTGATTCTAATGTGTGCGTTTGGATGCACTTTGCTGATTGCTTATTTGCTAAAGCAACCTAGAAAAGGAGAGGGCAAAGTTTGTTGGTTTGTTTTTTCAGTGTGAGGCCTGCCAAAATAAGCTCAAAAAACTGGGTGTTTTGGGCTTGCCAAACACACCTGTGCAAAAGTTTTAATCACTGTGCATGTAATTTAGCCATGAGCTATACACGTAGTCATGCATGTTAAAAGTTATAAGATAGTAATATTTAATTTGCTTGCCTTTTCTTTTTATCAGGGAGGATTTGATATGATCTGCAGTGGGAGAGACAAGATTGAAACTCCAGAGCAGGTGAGTTTCTTCTTCTTTTTTTTTTTTTTTTTTTTTTTTTTTTTTTGTCTGGCTTATTTATTAACTTTTTACTAAGTTTTTATGTGCTAAGACTAACTGATTGCAAATGGATATGATTTTCAGTTTAAGCAAGCTGAAGAAACAGCATTGAAGCTGGATTTGGATGGACTTGTTGTTATTGGTGGGGATGACTCCAACACAAATGCCTGCCTCCTTGCTGAAAATTTCAGGTTATCTCACGAGGAAATCTTGTTGAAATAATAGGTTTTTATCTTGGAGTAATCTATGCTTGTTTATAAATTTGCATTTTAATTTCTTTTATTATAGGGAGAACTGCACTTTCATTTTAATAATGGTTTCAGAATGATGCCTAAAGTTATCAATATCACACTTAGGTGTCTCATGTTGAAAGCTGTTAGCTTGACATTAACTAAAAATGATTGCAAGCTTTGTAAAAAGACAAGTACCCACCCTTAGTGCTTTCATTTCTCTCTTTCACTTTCTCTTTGTAACTCCAAAGTCATGAAAGGAACATAAAATGCAACCATACTCATCCAAAAAAAAAAAAAAAACTCCAACTTCAACAAAGTTGCCTGTTTTTGCCTTAGTTGCAGATTCCTCCTCATCAACTCCAGATAATTTTGGTCATTCATTGGCATTTTCCATATGATATCTTATTCTAGCTCTTAGCAAGCAGCCCAGGGTTGAACTAACAGGGTTCTTTAGACTTTAGTATATTGCTGTAAAGTTTCCGTATAAAATCTTTTATTTCCCCATATAATTGTGTTAGTAATCTTTTTGTGAACTTGTCTTTTTTTATTTGTTCATTCAGGAGTAAAAATATGAAAACTCGGGTAATTGGATGCCCTAAGACCATTGATGGTGATTTGAAATGCAAAGAGGTTCCCACAAGTTTTGGGTTTGATACCGCTTGCAAGGTGATTATAAGTATAAAACAAAAATTTCCCCTTTGTTTTGTATATGTTTCATCTTTCATATTATGATATTAATTATATAGAAAAAAAAAAAAAAAAATCATACCCAGTATACAAAGCTCTCACTTTTGTGGGAGCTTTGTATGTGAATTTTTTTTTTCCTTACAACAAATGGTGAAGGGGGGAATTTGAACCCAAGTTCTCCATAAAAAAACTGAGCAGTGTCACTGAGCCATGAGGCTCTTGGCAATTATACATGAACTCCGTAATGTAATGTAATGTGATCTCATTTTCTGGAAATTTATTTCTAAAATATCAACATGTTGTTAAAGTGAATGTTGTCATTATGAGGCACTTGAAAACTTTCATGTTTGTTCTCATAATAATTTGTTTTTATTTTCTTGCAGATTTATGCAGAAATGATTGGAAATGTCATGGTCGATGCCCGGTCAACTGGAAAATATTATCATTGTACGTATCATTCGTTTGAGATTGTCAAAAATTGGGTCATATATTTTTTTTCAGTACTGTGAAATCGCAATTGATTACACATCAATGAGTTGTAACCAACTCTTCCAATATCCTCTCATATTATCTCATCCATCAGTTGCCAAATGTATTGGTTCCTGTACGCTAATTACTACTAAATCATGTCTGTGCAGTTGTACGGCTTATGGGGCGTGCTGCTTCACACATTACACTAGAGTGTGCTCTACAAACTCATCCAAATATTTCTATCATTGGAG
Source organism: Quercus lobata (assembly GCF_001633185.2). Taxonomy (NCBI): domain Eukaryota; kingdom Viridiplantae; phylum Streptophyta; class Magnoliopsida; order Fagales; family Fagaceae; genus Quercus; species Quercus lobata. The sequence continues at coordinate 71,720,009 of NC_044908.1, forward strand.
AAGAGGTATCTTCATAAATCTATTATGTTGCTTTGAAGAGACTTGTCTAGCCTGTTTAGTTGCTCATTACTTTTTCAAGAAAAGAGAAAAGAAACATTAGGCTCTTCTTCTATCTTTATGACAATCAAAGCATCTGATGAAGACTTACGTGAAATAAAAAGGTTCGAGTTGCAATTTAAGGATTGTCAACAAATGGGTAAATCTGAGCTCCTGTTATTATGAACAGACCAGACTAGATGAGGTTTCCTGGACATATTGACCTTTTCCTGACCCAAGTTGCATTACTTAATCTATTTAAATAGTTTTTAATTGCTTTAATACATAATTTATGTTATTTATTATTTTTATATATTTTTATTTCTCAAAATTTTTTTTAAGCAGATTACCCTAATCTCAAAAAGGACTGCATTGAGATTTTTTCATCCCAATTTCTATGCAATATGCATCAGCAATTTCTATCACACAGAACTTTGAGTTTTTTATCTGGCAAAACTTCTTTAAGATTCACAGCCTTTTATTCAATATCAACTGAGGATTGTTTGTTGCAGCTGTTAAAAATAGTAGTCATACCATACCTCCACAGAGATTGATGAGGGATGTGTAGAAATTTGTTGGAAACATATGGTTGGTTAAAATTTAGGAGACACTTCTTTGAATTGACATATGCATATGATTCTAATTTGGATATTTCTTGCTGCAGGTTGCTGCTAAGAAGCTGACATTGAAAAATGTGACTGACTACATTGTAGATGTAATCTCTAAACGTTCGGGACTTGGTTATAACTATGGTGTTATACTTATTCCTGAAGGTCTTATTGATTTCATTCCAGAGGTATTATTCTCGATCATGTAATCTAGTACTATGTCCTTTATCCCCCCCCCCCCCCCTCTCTTTCTTTCTTTTTATCCCCCCCTTCTTTCTTATTCTTTTTTTGACTGGAATCTGGATATTTGGGAAATCGATGAGCTACTGTTTTACATGTACATAAATGAGAACATCAAGTTGTTGATATATTATTTTATTTCTTTGACATTTGCAGGTACAGCATCTTATCTCAGAACTGAATGAGATTTTGGCCAATGATGTTGTAGATGAGGGTGGGCTATGGAAAAAGAAACTTGGCAATCAATCTCTACAACTTTTTGAATTTTTACCTGAAGCAATCCAGGAACAGTTGCTGCTTGAAAGAGATCCTCATGGAAATGTCCAGGTATATGTTTTATGTATATTACTATATCTGTATATGATTCTCACTTATTTGGAGTTGTTGTAGTAATTGTTTTTATGTTATACCTGTTTTCTACAACCAGGTAGCTAAAATAGAAACAGAGAAAATGCTTATTCAAATGGTTGAAACCGAATTGGCGAAGAGGAAGCAGGAAGGTACATATAAAGGCGAATTCAAAGGGCAGTCCCACTTTTTCGGGTACTTATATTCGTTCCCTGAAAAGATGCTAACATTTCGAGTCACAGAGTTGAACATAATTTTTATGCCTTGATGGTGGGTCTGCATGTTGATGTATGTGATTTGGGCATCAGGCTTGGGGCTACCCTTGATAAAACCTTATGGTCCTGACTCATATAGTAACTTAACATTCATAGTTTCTCCACATTTTGTGGGGCAATTGATATTGAGAAATTTTTTCCTAGATTAATGTCCAGGACATTGTTTGTTATCTTTTAAGTAACTTCTGTGTAATTCTCTCTGTAGGTACGAAGGGAGATGCGGTTTGCCTACCAACTTTGATTCTAGCTACTGCTATGCATTGGGATATGGTGCAGGAGTGCTCCTTCACAGTGGAAAAACTGGGTTGATATCATCGGTCTGTGTTTCTATCTCTTTTTGCCTTACCACTTGATTGTGAGGGGGAAAGGGAAATAGGATGAATTTTTAAGGCATATTGCATTTATTCCCCTGTTTGGTAGTTTTGTGAGACTTTCTATTTCATTTCATTCCTTTCAATGTAATCCATCCAAAAGTGGGCAGAATGATCCATTCCCCCCATAAAAGAAAATAATGTTTTTACCCTCATTTCCTTAAAAACACAAAAAAATAATTAGTAACCCATGCAATGCATGAGAAAAATTCAACAAAAGAATATATTCATATATGATACACATTTATTTTAAAAGTATGAAAAAGGATATAAATATTTTGATTAGAATTTGTTTAGAGAAAATCAAACCCAATTTAATGAAAAATATATGGAATTTGATAATTATGGTAGTTATTAATAGGCATTTATTATGATTCTATTTGTATGTGAAACTATCGATTCTACCATTTGAAGGAAATATGATGTAATAAGATTTTAATGAAGAGTATAAACGTACTACGAAGAGTATAAATATAGGAGGTTTTATATAGAATATAAAATTAAAACTCAATTAAAAAATATAGGAGAAAACTTATACAATATTTTAGGTGTTGTTCCTTAGTTTCTGCCATGTAGCTTCTTAATTAAAAAATACATTTTTATCTTATAAGAAAAAAGTTACATGGTAAAATCTTAAAAGGGGAACTTAAAGGACAGCACCTAAGTACTGTACTTAAATCTTGCTCAAAAATATATATTAGAAAAATGACATGGAAATATTTGGGCTTTTGAAAGCCTATGCGGCCACATTAAAAAGTCAGAATTTCATTTGATATATATATATATATATATATATATAAAATAGACGTAATAGTTTAGTATATTTTTATTTCTTTTCCTTTTCTTCTTTTATAACTTCCAAAAAAAACGAAAACACTTCCTTCCATTATGTTTAATTACTTCAATCTGCTTAACCCCCCCTACTTTTTTTTCCTACCTTTTTCTTTGCTTTTGATTTCACATTTTGTTTGGTAGTTTATTTATTTATTTATTTTCCATTTGATAGGAAAAGTTTAATTGTTCTGATAATGAAAATGATAACTAAGCCAAATCTTTGTACTTTGCATAATGTCTCCAGGTTGGGAATTTAGCTGCTCCTGTTGAAGAATGGACAGTTGGTGGGACTGCATTGACTTCATTAATGGATGTCGAGAGAAGACATGGTATTGTTAATGTTAACCTTTTCACTTCATCAAAATCTGCAGATATGATATATGAGAACTTTTCCTTTTCTCCCTTTCCCAGTGAACGTGCTGAACAGAACACACTATTCCATTACTCTTAATATATTCTCCAACCTGTTTAAACACTTTTTTTTTTCTTTTTCTTTTTTAGCTAGCAGTAGTGTAGCTGCCTTTCTATGCAAGTAAAACACATATTCTAGGGGAAAAGAATTATTTTCATTGAACTGTCATGGCAGAGTGTTTTATGGAGTCAGTTTATTAGTACCATGTTAAAGTTTTAGAAGTTCTGAAGAAAATTGTTTTGGCAAAGTATTTAGGATTTTGGGTCTATAGTTTCACATAGCATACATAGCATACCTTTCATGTAATTTATCATTTTTCTCAATAGTTTGAGCCCTTATTGAAGTTGAATTCATTTTCCAGGTAAGTTCAAGCCTGTGATCAAGAAGGCAATGGTGGAGCTTGATGGTAAGTGTTTTCGGCAAGCTTCTCATGATGTTCACTTACGTATTAAGTTGTACAGATCAGTTGTAGTATTTCTCTTTACACATGGTGTGCATTCGGTATATATATGCAATGTTCATCACTTGTGCTAATTTCTGAACCAAGAAAAAAGTGATCAGCAAGTTAATTAACATGATGAATTTTCAGGTGCACCTTTCAAGAAATTTGCGTCCTTGCGGGACGAGTGGGCAATCAAGAATTGCTATTTCAGTCCTGGTAGGTCATTAATTTCGAATTCATCAACCATCATTTTATGGCTCTCCGTAATATTGTCCCATCCAAATGCAAACAATTCATCATATCGCCTGCTATCTATTTTGTTTGCATTGACTAAAAATTGAGTGTCTAATTTAAATATGTAACTTCTGTCTTTAATGATTTTCATTGCAGGTCCTATTCAATTTAATGGCCCAGCATCACTTGCCGTTAATCACACCTTACTCCTGGAACTTGGAGCTCAAGCTTAGGCATGTCGTTGAACTCATGCTTTGATGCAAGTTCATGTATTTTAGAGGAACAAATTAAACCTACACTGTTGTGCATCTTTGGGATTTCTATCTTTTGCTTTTGCTAGAGGAATTTTGAGAGTTGTATTTTTTTTCTTCTTCTTTTTTTTTTTTAATGTATTTTGAGATGATCTATCAGGTAAGTGGGTGTTTTGTTGTCATAATTCATAAGAAACATCTGTTTTGCTACATTTTGACAACACCATAGACAACAAATTTCACAATTTTTTCATACCTTATAAAGCAGGTGAATTTGTGATAGTGCAATATCACGTTCACCAAAACCTATAGAGCTTTTATTAAACACTAATCACAATTTTTCTTCTCAATAGTCGTGAAAAATATTGTGAAATTTGTTGTCTATATCACAATTTGGCATCTCAATGTCACTTTCACTGTAACCACCACTTATTGTTTCGAAGGTAGTAAGAATGCCTTCGGTGACATCCAATAGAAAGGATGGCAAATAAGGTGGTGAAGGAGCCATAAGGATTTTTTCTACCAAAAAAATAAAAAAAGGAGCCATAAGGATTTCAAATAGAGCAGAGAAGTGAAATACCCTGTAAAACCGATCCACGACATCGGAAATGTGGTGAATATTTAGCTAGTGGCAGACCTCATTAACCATGACACTAGAGTTTGCAAAACGTAAAACTGTAGAAGTAACCAACTGGTCCAACCCTTTGGATGCACAATTTGTACACAATAAAAAGAAAATGCATCTGGCGCCATCAGCCCGTTCTACTCACAGTAAGCCTTTCTCGTTGATCAAGATATCAGATTCTCGTTCACCCACGGGACCGTTTTCCTCAGGGACCAAATTTTTAGATTCTCTCCCATGGACCGTTAGGAAACAATGGCGATCCTTATGTTACATGAGAGACTGAAATTTTGCTACTTTGTGGCATAGTCCCAAAGCTGTCCTTTTAGCCAGAGATTCCATGTCAGAGAGCACTCTTTGTAATGTAGAGACCAGAATCTTGGGAGTATCTATATATCTATTCTTGGTTTGCCATTGCTAACAAGAAACTTGGGTCCTCTACTGATTACTTAGTGGGTTAAGAACTTGTATAGTTATAAACCCAAGCTGGTCTTTCCATAAATTATTACGGAGGCCATATAGACTTTTTTTGTGTTTGTTGACATCCTATCAATTATACACCCCAATGGCTAGTTTTTCCCCATCCTCTTTACTGGACTATTAGTCTATTACTACTCTAATTGTTGATGATATAATATATATCTTTTGAAGTCCTATTAGTTTTAAAACGAATCACACGTTAATAGAGTTGCCAATGTGGCTACCCATTTTTAGCTGGGGACAGAGATGGTCAAGTACTACCTATTTCTACCTCTACCTCTTATCTTGTAGTAAACCATATATATTCAGCCAAAAAAAACTAATACAATAGACATAAAATTGTCACAAACTGCAAATGACGGCAGGATATGTTAAAAGGACTTCTATTGATATTAAGTTAGTAACTGTAGGGAATGGGTGTTCGGGAAGGAGAGGAGTTGTAAAGACTCCAATCAAGCAAATGGAAGGTTTGACAGTTTTTACAGCGATTAGTTTGCTCCACTTTTAGTAAACTTGATAAACTAATCGCTGTAAAAACATACTTTGACTTATCGCTGAAGGTCATGTTACCTGCAGATGCAAACTAAATTCTACTTCCAAAATCAAGGATCAACCCATGAGAGTTGATTTCAAATACTTTGTAGATTAAGCTAAAAGCATGGTTTTCTTCTACAATGAAAATATTAGAGTTTTGGTAATAGTAACGAGTTCTGCTATATAATGGTGTTACCTGTTTGGATTGAGCATTGCTCATAATTCAAACTCAATTCTCGTAACTCATTTTTTTATCTTTATTTTTTTACTTACTTTAGAAATAATCTGTTTGGTTTCATATCTTGGTACATATTCTTTTTCTATAACTATAATTTTTGCATAAAGTGATGGGGCTCGTTGAAACCCATAACTCAAAACTTAAAACATCTGAATTGTGTTTTCTGTTTCGATAGACCCTACATTTTTTGAGTTTTGGATGATAAAAGCTGAGTTATATAACTAAGTTTTCATCCATCCAAATACCTAAAAATTCACAAAATTTTTCATACCCCACTCACGTATTCAACTCACTAGGTCTCACTCTAACACAGATAAAAGGTATGTTCGACTAAAAATTATGTGAGAATGTTGGTTCCCTCAGACTCTCTCAATAGTAATCTTATACCTTTTGTAAGTCTTATTAGGTGCAATTATAAACAATAATTGGTGAGGTTGGTGAATACTTTCCCTATGAGAATGAGTTTGTTCTGACAACTTTCTGTCCCCTCAAATTGGTTGAGGGGATGTGTACCAGAGATGTCTTCCGAGGTGGCAGATTGAAGCTTCCCCTATCTTGTAGCATCAAATACAAATTTCACTATAGCTACAAGTCATTAATAGGTTAAGATGCTTTTGAAGCTTCTTGCGGATGCCTCTTATCTTGGGATGGGACTTCAATCTTGGGATGGGACTTCATTTGAAGTCCCATCCCAAGATAAGAGAAATGAGCTGAGATTCATTGAAACACTTCTTCAAGCTAATAATCACTATCCGAATAGTTCGGTTGTCACTAGCCAGAAAACAAAAAAAAATTCAGGTTGGTCCCTGCCTGTCGAGTCTCACTGTGAGGGAAGACTTTTTATCCCTCTATTAGCATACAGTAAAATATCAATTGTAAACGATTATGTTCCCATATTTGTAGAGATGTGTTTGGATTTCAAGTTTTTGTTAAATGACTTTATTAAGTATTAATTCTATATTGTAGAAATTGATAATCAATTTAATTCTTATTAATCTATGGATATGAAATTATTGGGGTAGGATATTATCCTCATTTATAATTGAAGTACTTTTGTTGAAGCTCAATTTATGTTTTTAAAATTCCTATTAAATGCCAAGAACCTTGTAATTTAACCAACATTTTTTTTTGGTTTTTTCAATAGAAACATCTAAAGTTCAAATTCAATCACTTCCAAATATCAATATTTAAAATTAAAAGAATCAATCCAATCCAATAGTATGAAACAATTTAAGTTAGTCACAATTATTCTTCAAATCCATGGATTTTAAATCCTCAAATCTACATGCAATTTTAGGACTTTATGACTCGTAATAACTGAAAGTCATAAACGAAACGAGTCACGTACATACATTACTCGTTGGCAACATAAGAACCAGCTTATTGTCATCAATTTTTACAAGTTGTTGACATCTTCAGGTTCGGGATGATGCTTGGTATATAAGAACAGAAACATAAGCTTGATCCCAAAAGAGTAGGGTCATTGAGAAGTTGAGTCTATGAAAAGATTTCTAAGGAGGGCTTTTTGAAGATTTGGAGGGCGATTTAGAATTAGAGGTCATTCATGACAGCAAGCCCAGCTTCATTCAAAAAGTTCTCTGTGCTGTGTAACCAAAGAATATATACATACATATTCATCCATAAAAAAGAATATATACATACAATGAGAAAGAAAAAAGAAAAATCAAAGCCATGCCTAATGCAGTTCTAAACACTAAATAGTATCTATATCCTAATATAATTTGTTGGTCTCCCCTCCATGTCCCAACATCAATTCTAAACAGTTTCTTCTCATTAAGAGAAACGGGTAATGCCATTGAGTTACAAAATTTTTTACCACTTCTTGTAATGTAATTTTACCATATTATGTCCCCTTTTAATGGTTTAAACTTTAAAGTGAGCCACAAAAATTTTAGACAAGGGTGATGGAAAGACTGAACATAATTTTACCATATTATGCTCCCTTTGAATGGTTTAATTAAAGTGAGGATAAATTGGATATGCCATACACTTGTGTTATTGAAGGAGCAAATCTCCTTCCTCATCCTTGCACCTTGTATTTCTAAGATGACAAGTCCCTTTAGCTTGACCAAAAAATTTAAAAAAAAAATAGAAAGTTACAAAATTTATGACACTTTTAGGGTGGGGGGATACTTCTCCATTAGTGAACCTCATGTCATGAATTATTGCTCACAAAGTTATCACCTAATCATCTTACTGGTTAATCTAGGGAGTCGGTCCCTAATAATACTTTGAACTCCTGTAGTAGCTGGAAAAGAGAGAAAGTCTGAAACTTGGCTGTTTTGCCACATAAAATTGGCTGCTTGTGCCTTGCAACCACTCTAAAAGCTTTGATGCAGCTTAAAGGATAGTCACTTTTTCTTAGCAAGACAGCACGGCTATGCTTTATCTTTTGAGACTTTATATCCAAAGTTCTATGAATCACATGCTTCTGATTTGGCACTGTAATATCCTCTTGCTACCTATTGTGGATGGTCACGTGTGCCTCACCTTTTAGATTTATGGGTTTGCTCTATCCATCTTTTCTACATATTTTAATAATATACTTTAGACTATACAAAGTCTTAAAATATGTTATAAACTTATAATGACACCTGCTTCTTTATACTATAAAGTTCTTTTTGATAAATTGATATTATAAAGTACTTTAGATAGAGTTCATGTTCATGTCACTTAAATATAAAGCCAAGAGAGCTGTATAGTTTTGCACTAAGATTGAAACATCCCACATGGTCGGTAAGAGCATAATTACCTTTCATGCAACTTGAACCTATCATTACCAAGGGGAAGTAGACACCAAAAGTTGTATTCGATTTTACCTTTTGGTCCATTGGATAAAGTTACTAAATTAAAAATTATACATTCAATGAGAAGATGACAAAAAGGGGTTGCCACCTCATTTCTTTTCTATGGTCACTAAGAAGGTTACATTATATATAATTTCATATAGTTTAATGATAAAAATGGATTGGAGAAGTTTTGAGAAAAGAAAATGTGATAACCCAAGGCAACAACATATATGGTAGGAGGGAAAACACTAGCAAACTTAAAATGAAGGATTTGGTTAACAATGAAATTAATAAGTGCACATGTTAATCAAATATCAAGAAAAATACACATAATCACAATGAAAATGCGCAAATCTATAAATATTAAAAAGCAAAGATCCAATGTGAGAGTATAAGGTTTTTCCATGTGGCGTATTCTATGAAAAAAATTGAAATACTCTTAAACCATATTAGAGATAAAATATATATATATATATATATATATACATACATATATATATATATATATATATTTTTTTTTTAAATAGAGATTCTTTATTTCTTTTGGTTCAATGTTTCAATATTACTTTTTGTTACATTTTTTATTCAAAGTTTTAAGACTACTATTTGTTTCATTTGGTTCAATTTTTCAAAACTTTTCCTCTCTCTCACACACAAAAAACTCTTTGCATTTTCATTCACCCTTTTAATTTCTACTCCTTTGTATACATATGCCCACAGCTCTTCATGCCATCTCATCTCAAATACACTCAAACAAAAAGTGATATCATTTACCTTCAACCTTTAAACAACACCTGCATATCTCCAACATTGCAAGGAAGGGGGCTTGCGTTTTTTATTCAGTGACAATAGCTTATAGTTTTGATGATGAAGTTGGACGTTGTGAATTTTGTGAAGATTGTGATTTGGTTTGAGTCTTTAGGTGTTTGAGATTTTGGTTTTGGAAAGTCATAAATGTATTTTGTTTTAAAACTAAAGAAAAAGAAAAAGAAATATTCTAATTGATTATTTATGAAGTTAGCTATTTTATTTTATTATTATTTTTTTTTTGTGTTAGAATTCATAATTTGTAGGTTTCTTTGTAGGTTTTTTTGCTACTATTTTGTGCAGTATGAGCCATAGTTATAAAAATAAAAATTGATAATAATTACAAAGTATTTTCCAATTTTTTTTTTTTTATAAAAAAGGATATGAAAGCCTAACTAAAAACAATTAAATTTTGATAATTGAATGTGTTTTTAACCAATTTCTCTTTGTTTAATCATGTTCTATTTATGTTGATACTTACAAATGATTTCCTTAATTTCATTGAGATGATGAATTGAGTGTTTACAATTAAGGTCTTTGGTTGTGAGAATAGAGTAATTAAGTGTTTTGGAGGTTGCTTAAATTTATGTAATTTTAGGATATAAAAGTATTTCATACTTTAAATTCTTATTTAAAAATTTAAAAATCATTTAATTAATTTAAAAAATAAAATCTACTTTCGACGGTAAAGTTATAATGTGTTATAGTCTTAAAGTGTTATACATTTTCTTTAATAAAATATGAATTAATAAAATCAAGTTTTAAAGTATTCGACAATATTTTAAGCAAACATAAATATTATACAACAATATAAGTATTATATGTAGGTCTTGATATATATAAAAATTATTTCAAATGAAATTCTAAAATAGTCCGCGCATCGCGCAGGACATCATCTAGTTATTGATAATTGTACTTTCTTTTTTAAAAGTATGAATTACAACTTTTATTAAATATTTGTTATTTCTTAAATTATACTCTTAGAATACTCATTAACAAAACCCTAAATTAATAGTACTTCCTATTTAGGCAACCTTATCTACAACTAAAATAAAGGCATGAGATGACCATCAATCACTACCACTAGAACCTCTAAAGCAATTAATATGATAGTAGTTAGGACTTCTCATGTAATCCAAATACTTTTAAAATTGTCTGATAGTATTTAGAAGTTCTCATTTAATCCAAATACCTTTAACCCTAAAATATTTTCAAAGAAGCAAACCAAAACACGAACCCTTATTATTCTCTCTTTATTCTTTACTTCCTAGCAAGATTTGGTAAATGGTATCATCAGAAAGTATAAGCATCTTTTTGCTACTGCAGGTCCATCAAATTGAAGTCTCATTAATCTACGCAGTACATCAAATATTTCCTGCAGTAAATATATTCTTACCACTTACGGAGTAAAAAAAGAAGAAGAAAAAGTTTGTCATGGTCATCTGACTCATCTTAGCATCCATCCAGGTCATATTATTTAACTAGACCCTTTGATACATTTGTCAAACCAACCATAATTGATAATACACCAACCCTTTTTGCAATTGGAAAAAACAGTAACTTGAGGGAATTTGAATTCACTCGTACACGGGGAAAAACTTCTTTATTTATGCCTTGCATGTGAGAGTCGTCGAAGAGAATAATTGCACTTGGTTGTAATTTGAAAAGCCACATTCAAATGGTAGGTAGGCATCACATCGAAACCACCATAAAATAAGTAGTTTTTTTGCTTAGAGACATTGATAATATAAAAGCAACTTCGAAGGAATAGAAGAGTAATGCAGAAGAATTCGTATAAGTATCAAAGTCAAGCACGAGATGAACGAGGAAGAGAAAAAAATGGTGAAACCCAATGCATAGTGCTATGAGCTTTGAACCCATATGTGCTTGCTTTGTCCAAACTCACAACCATTATCGTTTAGCTTAGGTGTCCTACTTCGGGGATTTTTTCGAGGTTAATTTCCCTTATTAGTATTACATTAGTAGTATTGGGTTCGAAGTGAGCCATATATAGTGGGTGAGGCACTACTATAGTGGTCACTAGTGAGTCCATGTTAACTTATAGTGCCCAATAAGTCATACCCAAAAAGTTAGATATAATTTCTTCCAAGTTAATTTATAGTGCACAATTAGTCTTACCCAAAAAGTAAGATATAATTTCTTAAATCTTGTATCTTACATCTTCTAATTAAATTTAACTAGTCCATAAAACTTATAGTGCCCAATTAGTCATACCCAAAAAGTTAGATATAATTGCATAAATCTTGTATCTTACATTTTCTAATTAAAATTAACTATTCAATATTTAGTCATACCCAAAAAGTTAGATATAATTTCTTTAATTAGAAAATGTAGATTCAAGATTTAAGAAATTATATCTAACTTTTTGGGTATGACCAATTGGGCACTATAAGTTAACTTGGAAGAAATTATATCTGAATTTGATTGCTCTAGGGAGGGAGAATAACACATACTAAGTTTTGTCTTACAATATATATACATAGGAATGTATCTCATATGACAAATCCTTGTATGATCTCTCATTTAGATTTGAATTTAGTTATTTGAATCCCATATGTATATAGAGAAATTCCATCTCTAGTAGCTTATTGGTCAATTCGTAGAAGTAGGATTTTGCTTTTGACAAAATTTAATTATAAAATTGGTTGTAACTTTAGACCACAACCTTACTCAATATATTTTTATTGGAGGTAAATTTTGACAAATTTACCATTGATTTACATCTTCTTCTTATATCCTCCATACTTGCAAAATTTCTAGAAAAATTAAAGATCAATGGCTATATTATCAATAAATATTTAAATTGCAAGTTTTTGTAATTTAAAATTATGCATAAAATAAAAACTTATAGATCATGTAGTAAATAATATCCGATTGGCACAAATTTCGACATGTGTATTAAGAGCATAAATAATATGCAATTTAATGATTAGATTTTCAAAATATGTAATAATATTTATTTTTTTGAATAAGGTTGAAACATTAGGCTACAACTAATTTTATAAATAAATTTTGTCCTTTTACTTTTGGGTTATACTGCATTAATGCTGTTTTTGTTCCTCTTTATGTCAATACTTTGTTCATTCTATCTCACTAAGGATCCACTGAGATTGAAATTGAATTTCAGCTCCATTTATCATATTACATAAGGTTTTTCATCATTTCTTGAAAGTAAACTAAACTTTTTTTTTTCAATTAAAATCAATAGTACACATATAATTATAGTTTGATAACTTCTTCTTCTTTTTTTTTTTTTTTGAAGTATAGTTTGATAACTTAATTCTGATACATGGCACGTAATTAAACAATCAATAGTAATTCCTTAATATAAATTCAAATTTGATTATATAGAGTGATAAGTTTAAAAGGGATGGATAAAAAAATCAATAATGTGTGTTTAGATATCGTTTATTTTGTTGAAATTGAAAAATTATTACTGAAAGTACTGTAGATAAATGTAAAAATTAGTTGAAATTTTACAGTGAAGCTCATAAATAGTGTCAAAAAGTGTAATGAAACTCATAAATAGTAGTAAAAATAAGTTAAATAATGAAATAATTTTAATTTTTAATCTTAGCCAAATGCACACTAAATATTATCTTTAAAATAAATTATAGAATCTAGGATATACAAATAATAAACAAGTGATTTGATTACAAGAACGTGTTTGAAAAGACGAGCTATTCGCTTGCATAAAAAAAATTATTCACTGATTAAAATCATCCAAAATTAAAAAATGCTAATTAGTTTGTTATCTTGAATGAGAAGTCTAGTGAGTAGCTTTTTTGCATTAGTTTATTAACTTGTTTGTTAATGCATAGCCTTTCAAAACCTCAATTTTTAGATACATTTTTTTTTTGCCACTTTTAATAATTATAGAAATAAACTTTCTAGAAAAACTGATTCAAATTAATACAAATATATTTTTTTTATCACAAAAAAGGGAGTGGCATTAATTGATGGTGACTGTTTTCCCCCCAACCCTTGCAAACCTCACGTGATACAATAGATACATCAGCATTTGGAAATTAATTCGAGTCCACCATTGTCTCAAAAGCTAAGTCCATCCAAAGCAATTTCAGCCAAGAAAGAAAAAAGTCCAATTCATCAAAAGCAACAAGAAATCTAATAGGTCCTCCCCACACCACTCATGCCACATTATTATCTCATATGTTTAACAATCTCTAATATTTATTTCTTACGTTTTCATCAATATAAAACTAGTCAATGTGGTTCATTGTTACAGACTGCCAAGTACAAAAGTTGTTCCTTTCAAGAAAAAATAATGAATTGTCTTCTTCTTCTTCCTTTTTTTAAAACCATATCTTTAGTCCCTAATCTCATCCGACCAAAGACAATTATGATTCTTATAGTATTTTGTCATGATATAGAATAATGGGATTAGCATAATTTTTCTATCATTAAAATGCACATCAATTCTTAAAAGGAGCATTGAGTTACTTACAGCTGTTGTCACCACAACTAAATTTTGTACAGCACCACAAATGGTTGGTATATACTATATACTATATTCTTACATTGTCATATTATTGTCATTCTTGAAATCACCTGCCCACCACCAAGGCACCAACTAGACTAGCTATATGCTTCTGTTTCCCATTTCTTTTGTTCTTTTTGTCAAAAGTATTCAATTAAAGATTGTCCTGCTTATATGTATGAGAGAGATAGAGATCCTAAGTAGCCCTCTATATATAATTTTTGTCTAATCATTCTCATTCGTAGGAAGAACTGCGCGCTATGCATGATATTTTATTTTGGCAAAATTTCATGTCAAAAATTTTTCAATTGTAATTGCATTGTGTCATTGAGGTTCTTGCTTATAAGGAAGAGTTCAAAGTGTGATGGTGAGAATCTCGATCAAGTGAGATTCAACGTGTCAAGAAACATTTCGAGTGAGATGGTCAAAATTTAAATTTGAGTAACAATTCATATGAAACTTGCTCAACTATTGGTTGAGAGAGTTTTCCTAGAGTAGCCTCACAACCTTCACCCTCTCTATATTGTCATACTCTTTAGAGGAGATTCATCCAAACACTATTTATCAATCCCAAGTGTAGAGAATCAATTGGAAACCATAAATGTAATCATAAATCTTCAAGGCCATCAAGTATTCAAGAGATCGAAATTTGTCCTAGCCAATTAACTAGTGTCACTGGATTGCTGGGAAGAGAAGCAACTAATGCAACATGTTGCCAGTAGAAGCAGGGAGCTCTTATACAAAAACATTTACATATACTAGAGATGTTGTAAGTTATATAATCGCGACTATCTTCTTAGTGGATTTTATAAATTGGGCATAGCTCAGTGTGTTTTTTCCATTTTGAGTTTTCACTCTGTAAACAATTCACGGTGTTTGCGTGTTTGAATTTTGCTATGATTACTTGATTACTACCTTATTTCCATGTTATGATTCTAATGTCTCACATGGATTAAATATAGCTTAACTATGTGTTTATAAACTCTTGGACACCCTCTCGTTACAAGCCGGTTTTCAATGGTGAGTTTTACTCATGAGTTCCTAACATTTAGTATCAGAGCCAACCACCACCCTAAGTAATCAAGTGTAGCTCATTGATTATGTGATCAAATGAGTTGTGGCTTTGTGGTTGGATCTTGGAGGGGGCGACCTAGAGGCTAGATTAAAATAACTGTTGGCTGCGGAGCGTGATGATATGTTATGATTCTAGTGTTCCACATGGATTAAATATAAGCTTAACCATGTGTTTATAAGGTCTTGGGCAGCCTTCCTTTACAAGCCAATTTATAAAGGTCAGTTCTACCCATGGATTCCTAACATTCCATTATTTGTGAAAGTGTTTAACTAATCACTTGGACAATAATTTGCAAATTGTTTAAAATTGGTAGAAAACCGTTGTAAGAGGTCTAATGTTTTTCATAAATCTCAAAATTTTAACTAGCCAAGTAGTCATGAACTACAAACTATAATTTCACACAACATACTTCAATATAAAATTTATTTTCTTAAGTTAAAACTTGGAAGACACTAGCTAACGCAAAATGACAATGTCAAAGTTTAGATATTCTTAAGTTAAAACTTGGAAGACACTAGCTAACACAAAATGACAATGTCAAAGTTTAGATATTCTTAAGTTAAAACTTGGAAGACACTAGCTAACGCAAAACGACAATGTCAAAGTTTAGATATCATTGTAACTTAAACGTAAATCACTATATCAATAAGTGGTTCCTTGAATCTATCAAAATCCTAGAATTTATTAAAAGTAAAGAAAATCTTAATTTTATCTTATTGAAATCTGATTATTATTAAAAACATACTCCCATATTTTGTCCCTATGCTTTTTGTTTTTCCCCCCATGGTATTGAGGCTTTAGCAATTAGCGTATTTAGCATTCTGCTTTCAACATGTTTCTGAAGCACAAATTAATTTTGAAACCAAAACACATACAAGTGACAAGAAGTAAGAAATAGCTAATGAGAATTTCTGTAGAAAACTAGTGAGAAAAAAATCTGGTCCAGTAATGTGAAGTTTGTGTCACACATGCTGATTTATTTATTTATTTGTTTTTACTCTTACTTTAACATGCCTTTTTGCTTTAGTTGTATAAAATTTTAAAAATATCTTCTTCTTCTTTTTGAGTAAAATGTATAAAAATCTTTATTCTTATGTATCACATATTTATTTTCCGAAATAGAAATTCTACATTAACTTAATTTAACTATACGTACATGTGAAATTCACTTTTGAAAACTTGAATCGTGACTTTTACTTTTCACCCTATAAAAACGTGTACTTATAAAGTGACCATCACACCAAGAATCAATTTAAATGTCACAATCTTAATTTTGATTTTTTGTGTTAGATTTTCATGTTATCCCCACCTCTTTCAATTTCACATAATTATCAATAAAGGTGTCCTAGAGTATAATAACTCAGACGAATAATAGACAATCATGCCTGACAATCACATGGTGTATGGGTAAACAAATTCATGTTATCATTATGAGGTTTGTGCACAGGATCATTAGAGGATTTTAGAGAGCATGAACAGTGTTAACTAATAGGGTACGAAAACACGAGGCAGTTGCTATCAAGAAAGGAAAGGCTCTGTTTGGCGTGGGACCTTTCTCATCAATGTAATAATGCTGTTTTTGCCTGCACATGGCTCATCATTTTGCCTACAAACAAACGCCATTAACCCCCCAAAAAAAAATCTCTCTCAACCATTCTCTATCTCTGTCAGATTCCAAAGTCCCCACGGGCTATCACCTTCACCACCATTGCTTAATTGGTAGACCACAAACACTAATCCATCACCCTTATATACACATTTTGGGTCCACCTGGGTTGTCATTTTGTACACCCATATTTCATATTGCAGATTCAAACCCTGTGATCTTTATTTTAAACCCTAATGCTTACGATCTTGTGCTCATCTTATGGTACAAAATTAATGGTTGTTGACAGGCTATTTTGGAGGCTAGTTGAGTACATTGCAAGTGTACATTTTAACACACACTACCTAAAAATTTCTGTAAATAGTGTGATTTAAATCTATGCTCTGCATGCATTTACTCCAAAAACAGTGATGTTAGGTATATGACAACAAATTAACACAAACTTTCTACTGACATTACTTTTGTTATCATCAATTACATCATGTCAAGTCGGTAGTTATAAATTATAAGAAAAGATTGTAAAAATTGTTGTGGACCCTATTTTTTTAAATTTTGGGTCTAAAACTGAAAATGGTATCTTTTGCAGTTGATCCATCAATGGTGGAGATTCAATGTTGGCATTAGTACTTGGGGGCCCCTTAACTTTCTCTGGTTATTGACAAAGGTGTCCATTTTTATGTCTTTCCACGAAGACATAAACTTCCCAAGCAATGGCCCTTACGGAGGGACCAATCCCTGCAAGATGTTGCTAAGATTGGCTTCATAGTTCATACACCCTTCACAGCCTGCGGAAGCTCATATCAATATATATATATATATATATATATATATAATTCTCCATCGATCGAGCCAGATAGATTTACACAATAAATTCTGCAGAACACTCGATTTCAACTTTACACATAAACATACTTTGAACAAGTTTAAAACAAGATTAAAACGTTTTGATCATGATTTACCAACATTATAAAATGAAGTTCTAATACATTTAAACCTAAAGTCTTAAAACTCAACCCAACATTTATATATATATATATATATATATATATAATGGAGACAACTTTGTTCTTTCTCTAAATTTTAAGATTTTTTTATATGTAATTTTATTGTTCTCTCATGCCATTGATTAATATTTTCTCTTTCGGTAGATTTTAGTTAACTCAACATGCGAAGTTTATTATTTTCAAATAAAATATTAGAATTTGAATTTCGTATATACTAAAAATTAATCTAAACTTATCCTCTTACAAATGGACCCCATATCAAATTGGATTATATATAAGAGAATTGGGTTTTTTTTTTTCCTTTTTGGAAAGGGAATTTTGTCCTGTCTTTTTCTACACCATCGTAGGTATAAGTTGGACCACGCGCTTGAGACACTACAAACTACAAAGGTTGTGGATCACACACAGTGGTGGACAATGATGGTGGTGGATGTCAACGCTCAAAAAAATTACAAAGCAAAAGAAGAGGAAGATCCATCACCATGAATGTGAGCAACTTGGTTTTCCCCACACCATGACACCATGACATGACACCACCCTTTACTTTGGAGAGATTATCTTATTAGATATATAGCCTCATCACTTTTTGCGTTATCTCACTTCCATGACATCAATCTATCTAACAACCTTTTTATTGGAATATGATTCGCGAACAACCAAGATTCCAGAATTAGACAGCTCTTAATAATTTAGCCACCCTCTCTAACCACAAACCATACCTATATGATTTAGAACTCACCCAATAATAATAAAATAAAAAGTACATAAATGATTCAGTATAGTACATATTACGAATCACTCTTATATGCTTTAGCTGGATCTAATGTGTTAACTTCGAATATTTGAGGGCACAAATTTGGTTTTTAGTAGGTACTAGGTAGATTATCTAATGTTTATTTAGACTCAAGTAGAGTAGAATTGAGGTTTAGTTATGGCTAAACTCATTTGATTTGATAGTATGTCTACCTTATTCTTATCTAATTTAGATATCTTTTAGATATTGGTTTAACAAATAATTTTTATTATGATTATAGAATTTTTCAAGACAAACCATCCTTTTATTTATATATATATATATATATATTCAAGATATTTAGTTGCTAATGTTATTTGAATCCTTTTAGTGCTTAGGTTATTTATGGTTGAACTCAATTGATAAAGTGCTTGCAACTAGGATTGTACAAACACTAGCCTAAACCAACCCAAAATATGCTTGACTCGAATCGACCCATTGAGATTTGAGTGGTTTTGATTGCGGTAGATGTTCATTAATAGGTTGGTTACCTTGTAACCCACCTCTTATCAGTCAAGTGTTGATTTTCCCACTTGAGAATCTAACATGATCGACCCATCTCCCCTTACCTTGATTTATGGTCATGTTTTAACCCAAATATGGTACACATTTGGACGAAGTTCTTAAGATCTATGGCTCTCCTTGTCCCTAGATGTTTCTTTGTCATCATATTTGCAATTATCATTGTTTTTAGTTGGTTTTTTACGGCATTCAACTACCACTTATAGACACTTGTGCTGTCAAGCCACCATTTTTACTCTATCAATGACAAGTTCTACCCTCCCTCACCCAATGTATTTAAATTGAGTTTAAACCTAACTTTACTCGACCCATGAACTCTCCTACTTACAACCCTATACAATCTTAATATATATCTTTCAAACATTGGTTATCAAATATTATATTTTATTATTGTTACATCCATATAAGATCTTTCATAATCGATCACTTCAACATTTTCAACCAAAAAAAAAAAGCAGCTATATGACTATATCCATTCATCCCCCATAAAGAAACAAAACAAATATGAAATATCATCATTTCCCATGTTTTTTATTTTATTTTTATTTTTACTTTGTACTACATCACATTTCTTCTTCCTGGTTGCACTCCACTTCTTATTCCCCCAACCCCCCTCTCCTCTCCCTATCTCTTCACTTAACTTACTCATTCTGCTTTCTTTATTGCTTGTAGGGTCACTTGCACTGAAACTCTGAACTCCAAGCTCCTTAGGAAAGAAACAAAGAAAGTTCTCTCAACTCCCACCGCTCACATCCACATCCACATCCACACCCACACCCACCTCTCTCTCTCTCTCAATGGAGAGCCCAACGCTGAGCCCAGCAGCGGCCCAAATCCTCTCACCAAGCAGCAGCGGAAGAAGAAGAAGTAGAGGCAGTTGCTCCACATCGCCCGAGTTCGAGTTCTGGATGGTCCGAAACCCATCTTTCCCACAGCCCAATCTCCTCTCAGCTGACCAACTCTTTGACAACGGTGTTCTCCTCCCTCTCCACCGTCTCATCCAAACTCCTCAACCCGACCCGGATCCTCCCTCCTCTAATCCGGACCCTGAACCCGGCCCAGGCCCCGAGTTGTTGTCTGCCGTTATAACGGCCTCCGAGTCAACCGCCGCCTCTTCCGCGTCAAAGAGATGGCGAGACATTTTCAAGAAGAGTGACAAGAAAAATCAAGACGATAAATTGAAAGAAAAGGAGAAAGAGAAGGAGAAAAAGAAAGTTGATAAGGAGAGAAAGAGTAACACCGCCGGAGCTAGCTCAGCCGAGTTAAACATCAACATATGGCCATTTTCTCGGAGCAGATCCGCCGGTACAGCCACGACCCGACCCAAACTAAATTCCGGGTCGACCCGGAAAGTTAACAGCGCGCCATGCTCGCGTAGCAACTCAGCAGGCGAGTCCAAGTCGAGGAAGTGGCCGAGCAGTCCGGGTCGACCCGGAGTCCATCTGGGTCGGAGCAGCCCCGTTTGGCAAGTCCGTCGATCCGGCTCGGGTTCCAAGAACTCCGACCCTCTGTTTCGGAGCTCCGAAAAGACAAACAAGAAGGACGTGTCGGACACGCGCCGAGCCAGAACCGTACCAAGCAGTAGTAGCGGTGGGCCCACCACCAAAACAAAGGTGTTGAATTTGAACGTGCCGATGTGCATTGGGTATCGGCACCATTTGAGCTGTAGAAGCGACGAGCAGAGTGCACTCGGCGGCGGCGGTAACGGTAACGGTGACGGTAACAATAACCGTAAAACTGTTACTGGTGGGAGTAGCGGTGAAAGTAACAGTACTGGTAATAATCTTTTTAACCTGCGAAGCCTTTTCACTAAGAAGGTTTATTGAAAAGTTATCTACTAATTATCATTATAACAATTATTTATTTTCATTGGAGAGATTATTTATGTTACTTTTGCTGAAGTGAATTTGATTTTTTTTTTTTTCTTGTAAAAAGAGAATTAGTTTTTTGTTTTCTTTCTTTCTTTCATATGTAATTAACCAAGAAAAGTAGTAGTTTTTTTAATATGGAATTTGCTTATTGTGTTTAGTAGTTTGTATCTCAATATTTGATGAGAGGTGATATATACTCTTTCAAAATGCTTGTACTTATTGCTATATTTCTCTAAGCACTATAATGTGCTTTTTTTTTTCATAGCAATTTGCTAATTTTGTGTACGTTATTAGTCAAATGATGCATTTACTTTCTTTCTTTCATGTGCAAATTGACCGAGGAGATTCTATGCAAAAGGAAAGTAAAGATAAAGGGGAAAGTTGTTAAACTTTTCTTTGCTTTCAAAGTTTGTTCCATTTTTCTTTTCACTAAACTTGTTTAATGACCTACTAGTTTTGTTTAGTGTGAGTTTAGTATATACTATTTTGATGAGATAAAAATAAGCTGCACCTTAGGAAAGTAAATTGTTTTAATTTATAAATTAAGGCATGCCAAATGCAGAATTTTTTTCCCCCTTTCAAATGCAAAACAAAAAATTATGAGTAAAAGTTTTCTAGGATAGTTTTGTTATATTCTTTTATTCAATGAAATTAATTAAAATATGAATTTACTGTTTAATGAAGGCTAAAATATACCGTGTTCTTTTGCTTATGGAATAGGAGAATAGGAGATACTATTTGGTTCAAAGAATATTAATTAACAATATTGGAATATAAAAATATGGATCAAAATTTAAACTCATCGAGATGAGTTGACTTCATTAGTCAATAAAACTTAACTTATGTAAACAGTGGAACGCTGTCTTTTTGTAAGTTTTAAGTTTTAACAAGCTAGACCTTAGATTTTCTTTTCCGAGGAGCCAACCAGAAGTCATTTATTTCCACGAGCTAACAAAGGCGTAAATTACTAGAAAGACAATATGTTCCCATGAGGTATACACAATTTTTATTACGCTGTCAATTTGACAGTTTCTTAATGTACACTGAAAGCTTATTATATCTAAATTATAAAAAAATAAAATAAAATAAAGAAAACAAACCACATTTTTATAAAGAAAACAAATATAAGCATTCTCTCCCATAACCCATCACTCTAAATAAACCACATTTTTATAAATAAAATAAATTCTTTAAAAAAAAAAAACCACATTTTTGAATCAGCCATGACTGGACCGTAGGGTGAGTGCCTTGATGTTTTACATAATAGGCCCATGAAAAGCTTGGTGACTAGTTGGTCTTTCTTCTTTCTTACATAATCCTGAACTGAAAGCGTTGATGGGCTCATTAATAACTCCTTAGGCTGCTGGATTATTGGGTTCTCTAGTGCGCACTTCGCACATCGAATTATGGGGATGGGGGAATTTACGCATTGCGTATCCTGGTGGTGATTATATTATTGAAAATGGTAAGATTTAGGTACAGTACTTAGGTATTGTTCTTTAGATTCCCTTTTTAAGATTCAGCCATATGAATTATTTTTAATGGGATGAAAGTGTATTTTTTAGTTAAGTAGCTATATAACTGAATCTTAAGATGGGAACCGAAAAAACAACACCTAAGGTACTGTACTTAAGTTTTATCCTATTGGAAAATAGGATGAAAGAAGAAGGGAAAAAAATAAAAAATAAAAAATCGTCAACTCTTGTACCCATGGCTCTTGATTGCAAGCTTTTTATTTTTTATTTTATATTGTGATTAATAGTTCTTAGTGATCTGCTATCCTAACATGAGACGAAAATATACCTCAAATTGAAAGCTTTTATGCAGTGTCCTTATAACACAAATATTGGATGCTAGGAAAATTTGGGCACTCAACTTACTAATACATTTTATGTGATTACAAGCAGGGACGGAACTAGAATGTTACATATGGGAGGCCAAAATAATAACAAATATAAAATCGAACCAATTTAAGAGTGACATACAAGAAATATGAAGAGTTTGGGGCGTTAACCATATTTCTTTTGAAAGTTTTAGGTAAATTTAGACATGGCAAAACGGGTGGGTCGAGTTAGGTTCAGGTCGGGTCAATCGAGTTGCTGGTCAAATGGGTTGTGGGTTAAAAAACGGGTCATTTTAAGCGAGTTAAAAAGGGGTTTGGGTCAATCAAGTTTTGAGTCAGGTCAGGTCAGGTTGACCCGTATTTTTCACATGAATTTTTTTTTTTTTTTTTGGTTAGAAAATAACATGTATTTACCATTTAGAAAGTCATCCAACAAATTACTTGATATAAAATGCATTACTTTGAATTTACCACTTATATCAAGAATGAATTACACTTATTAATACTTATTCAATAATTTTAGCGCAATGAGGCGCGGTCAACAAAAAGTCAAATTTTTTGGCTATTAGTTATTATATAGATATAGATTAAGCACTTGTGTTACAATTAATCCAATATAGAGTTTATATACTAGAGAATGCTTTACTAACCCTAGGCTACCCATAAACTAACAAAGGTTAATATGCTTGTTCTACAAGTACATGAGCCTACAATTAGTTTAGGTCACTTGGGCCATACTATATTTAACACTAACACCTATAAAAAAATAAAATTAAAATAAAGAGTAAAAATTTCATTTCAAATCACAAGAAAGAATTAGAATATATTGATATGCCTATGGATTATTAATAACATTAAGATGCGAAGCAAAGTGTTGATTCCTCTTGACTTTGAAAGTAAAAAGAGAAGAAGGCACATGATGATCCAAAGAAATAAGCAAAATAAAAGTGATTTGTATGACGAATCATGCTGCACTGATGTCTCACAAATGCTGAAAGCTTGAAACTATAGTTGTCAAGTTTTTACTTAACACAAACAAAGAAAATTAGAAATCATCAAGTTTTTTCATTTTTTTTAATATAATATTGTATGTATGGACTTTTTTTTAAATGCATCAATTTAAATTATTTTAACCCATTTTTATGCTTGAGATTTAGCCTTCATTTGGGAGTTCTTAAGGGAATAGAATGAAATAGACCATAATGATCAGTAAAGGAATGGAATGGAATTTATAAGCCATGGAAATGAATGTAATAGAATTAAGTAATCTTGTTTAGATGTTTTTAAAAAAAGGAATGAAATGTAAATAACATATTTGGAAGTAACATTAGAAGGGATGGAATGAAAATATTTTATAATACAATTACTATTATATCCTTCATTTTATAGAACATAAAAATTATTCTAGTTTAGACTCCATGTGAACAATGCTTTGGAGTGGTGCAATTGTGGGGCACAGAGATTGTCTTTGTGTTCAAACCGTAGACATGTCTTCTTAAATCCATCAATATTCATTGGCTAAAAATCAAGCGTAGATTTCTAAGTATGTCGTAAAGCAATTCAACAAATTCCAAGAAATTAAAGCAAATCTAAAGTTGGTCAAGAAATCCCACACTTCTTAATTTTTAGACCTAGACATCAATGTCAATAGGACACCTTTGTGCTCATCATCTGGGCAACCAAAGAAAATCTCCTTAGACAATGGATTTTCCGTCAAAAATATTGTCGACGCCTGGCCTTAATCTAAACTTGGCGGAAAAACTGCTGCCGTCGTTGCGGGCCCTCGTTCGACCACCTGCCATAGCGACAACTCCTGCGCATGTGGGGCCCTGTTGGAGGGCCCCTCTCGATATGATGGTGTGGTTCACGCAGGGCTTCGGGTGCTCTCTCTCTCGGTGGAGAAGGGTATTTGTCTACCTTTGGCATTATGGCAGGAATCTGGAACAAATTTTAAGGGATTACCAAAGGTGAGTGGAGTCGCCACCAATCATTGGGTTTTTCTAAAGTGTGATTAGTCACCTATTTCTAGTTGATTTTATTACCAATCCTAAGTTAAGAAAAATGGCATTTTTTCTAATCTAATGTGGATGGCAAAAAACCTTGATTCTTAGGTCCAGAAGTTTGGTTACATGTAGGGAAGGTGTTAGGCACCTCACAACGTTTGTCCAAAGACAGTCCTTTGTTTTGATAAAACCTTAATTTTCAGAAATTGGCAGTAAAAACATGATTTTGGCATTGGCTATCGGGGCTTTGCATGCATGGGGGCTTTAAGGTTTGGCTTTTGAATGGGTGTGATCCCAATCTATACTTTCCCAAGGCATTCGAGCAAAGTGCCAAATTTCTACAGTGAAAATTTGGCGACAAGTCACCTTACTTTCGCGATGGAAATTAGGCATCGCTTTGCCTTAGGTGACATGGATTGTGACAATCACACCGAAAGGGGCAAGCAGGTATATAAATATATACATCATGCACAATGCAAGCACACAGAGTATGAAAGTAAATGCCTACATCCCTAGAGCATGGCCCAAAATATAGGTGTAGGAAAGTAAACAGGGGTCGCCATACTCTAGAGATGAGGATGAATGCTACATGCATGATATACCTAATACCAACCATCTAGGGTAGAAAGTGAGGAGGAAGGAAAGGGATTTAAAAGAGTACATAACCAAAGGGAAGGGCTAAACTCCTAAATCTACTGAACACTGCCACTTGGCTTAACCACATGCTTGCATCCATGCCCTTTTTACCTGCACTTGGGAGACTGTACCCTAGCTCTAAGCATCATCGCTCCATGTGCGTACATGCAAAGGCAAAGACAAGAAACTAGTAGACAAGCCATGGAAGGAAAAGATGCAAAGAGCCTATGAAAGGCATAAAGTAGATAAGCATGATGTGCATGGCAAGCATAGAAACAATGATGCAAGAAAACAAGCGGTAAGGCAAACAAACAAGAAAGCAAACAAAAGGTGGTGTCTACGAGGGACAAATGCAGGTTTGGATCGGATGTCCATAGCTTCATTGTGTTGAAGCATGGACAACACACCAGCAAGCAAGACTCATGCATGGACATGTAAGCAAGCATGTAAAAATGCATATAAAGCAAACAGGTGGCACAAACAAGTATGGTAAGCATATCATCGCACAGAGCGAAAAAGGGGAAAGGTGTGCATGAGGCAATCGGCATCATGGCAATGCATTCCAAATGGTCACATCCAAACAAGGCCTTATGGGCGTCAAACGTAACCACACAACCACAAACCCGCTAAGGGAGTCAAGCGTGACAAAGCCATGTACTAGAGTGGCTATCACAAGCATTAAGCATAGAAGCAAGCAAGCAAGCATAGACATGCAAATAGGGGTGATCCAAACCCTTTAATGTGGGCCAAGGTGTACGGGCGATGACAAAGACCATAGGTTCTAGATCGAGTCCCGACCATTAGGCCAAAACACAAGAAAGAAAGATAAAGCGATAAAAGGGCTAGAATAGCACATGGCATGACAAACATAGCCTAGGTCTAGGCATGTAAACATGGCATAGAGTGCACAAGCACATGGAAATAGCATAAGGCATTTAGAGAACATAGATCCAAGTACATAGACATGTGAGAACATAGATCTAGACATATAGGCATAGAAACATGCATGTAAACATATAGAAATTTAGCACATAGACATGGAAGGGCATGAATCCAAGCATATAAGCATGTGAAGACTTGGATCTAACCATATAGCATGGAAATAAACACATAGACAGATAGATCGCAGCAAGGCATTGCCCAATAACATCATACAAGCATGTGAGCATGTAACCCTAACATCAACATAAAACAAAAAGAGGCATAAAACATAGAAAAACATGGCATAAAAGCCTAAGCATGTAGATCTAAGTATATGAACATGTGGGAACATAGATCTATGCACGAAACATGGCATAAGACATAACAACAAAGAGATTTAAGCTAGAAACACAAATAAAGCAAGCAACATGCTAAAAGAAAGCAATAAATCATGTTATTCAAGCAAAAAGAGCAAGATAAATGCTAGCAAAAGATTTAGAAGGTTAGGGGTGTGGATGATAGTTAAAAAAGCTACATCCACAACCCTAAACCCCAAATCCAAAGTGTAGAACGAAGGAAAGGAAGATTGCATATAAGAACAATACCTTGTGTTGTTGGTGAAGAGAGAAGAATCAAGAGGTTTTGATGTGTTTTTTGGCATTTGGAAGAGAGAAAAACGTGTAGAGAAACCAAGTAAAGAGTTAAAAATCAGAAAAATATCTTCCTCTTCTGTTTGAAGGGTGCTTGGGGCTATTTATAGCCCCGACATGCGTTTCGAGGCGGTGGCCCTTGCAGGGCTGTTGGCCTCAAAAGGCCAGAGAGGGGGCTGATCTTGACAACCCTAGAAAAATCCTGACTTCTTGTTTCTAAAAAGGTATGGATCTTGGAAATCCAACGGTCGGATCAAAAGTTATGGCTCTCGAAAGTTAGTGGTGCATCGATTAGTGCATCATCCCGGTTTTCGTGATATCTCAGTCATTTTAACTCCAATATTGACCCATGAATAGTAACTGAATATGCAAGATCATTTTCAATAATAATGTGACAAAAATGAGTAAATGATGAAACATATAGTTTCTCAAAATAATACCATGAAACTATTAGGTTCTAAAGATTTAGATTTTAATATTTAGAATCACATTTGTATTGTGTTGGAAAACTGAGAACAAAATATGTCTAGTCCAGGTTTTTAGGCAATGCTTAAAAGTGGTTGTTTCAAGGTTTAAGTCCAATTGAATGCGGAAAAGAGTGTGTGGTTTTGCCTTGCTCGATCAATCGGGAATTAGGCTCGACTGATCGAAAATTGTAGGTCCAGTTTTTTTTGCAGATTTTTAAATAGGCCCAAGCCCGCGAAAACATTTAGGGTTTCATCTAAACTTCTCCGCATATAAAAGGGAAACCCTAGCCACGTTTTAAAGTGATCAGAGAAGACTTGTGTGTTACTCTTTGTGAGATCTGAGGGGTTTTGTACCTTTTAATTACACAAGAATTTACCAGAGCTAAAACTTCAATCAAGTATTTGGTAGAACATAGTTGCTGCATCAAGATCATTACTGAAGGTGATCTGAAACCTTTGAATGAGATCTCAAAGTCACAATCAAGGCAGCTTTTGTTGGTGTAAATCCAAAAAGAGAAGGAGTCCGTAAATTCGGAGTTTGCATGTGGTCGTGTCAGTAAGTTACTATATGAAGTAGCAATAGATTTAGGGTTAAATCTAATTGTAAAAATTTCAATTCTCTTATAGTGAATTTACTTTACCTTGAGGATAGTTAGGTCAAATTCTCCCTAGGATTTTACCTTGAAACGGTTAGTTTCATTGGTTTTCCTAGGTCATCATATCGTGGTGTTATTTACTTTTCCGCATCTTTGCATGATATGATTTATTTGTGTTTAACCTAGATCTAAAAATTAATCTAAGTGATCAGTTGGCTAATATAGTATGTTAAACAAATCTATTTAAGGGGTTTAAACGAAAAAACAGAAACTATATACAATAATCTGTCAGCACTAATAATACAATTCCAAAGCCATAAAATCTAACATACAATAATTTATCACAAATATACCACACCACCACATATACTAGTCAGGGGATCTGATAGGCTAAGAATGTATTGACCCTTTTAGTAAATTAACTAACTAATTAGTCAAGTGAATTAATTAGGTTTAATTACTTGCAATAAGCGTGGTAGCACAAACAAATCACCAACAAAGTTAATATGTAGCAGAAAATAAATTTGACATAGGTAATTTGTTTACGAATGGGGAAAACCAATGAAGCAAAACCCCACCGGGTGAATTTAAGGTCACCACTCCCAAGAATTCACTATTATCAAAACAAGCGGTTACAAGTAAAAGAATCCTAGTACTTTATACCAATCTACAGTTGAACCCTTACCCCAATACATAATTGGACTTGTAATGTAATGACTATCTCTCCTTTCAATGCACGGCTCCAAGTACATGACTAACCAATCGATGCACAGATCCCAGTACGTGACTAACACACCAACTTGAGAAAGATGTTGGCCGCAAAGTTCTTTAGTTCATCCACACGATAAAGATCAAGAAACTCATTGGTTACAAAACCCTTGGCGCAAAAACGCAGCAGCTTCTTCAAGATAAAGATGAATTAGGGAAAATTGTCTCCGGTTACAATTTGAGTGAATAATCACTTTGCATTAAGTTGTATCACCTTAGATGGCCCTTAAAATAATCCTTATATATATCTAGGATTGTGAGAAAATAAACCCTACACAAATAGCTTGGATATGCATGAAAAACAGACCTGGAAATTTGAATTTCATAATTCTCGATGGATACAGCTTCCGTCGAGAGCTGTCGAGAATCACATATTAAATCTCGATAGATATATTTGTCGAACTTTAATGAACAATACTTCTTCACTTGAGATTCTTGGACAGATTTACATGACCTCAATACTAGACTTGAACTCTTATTCCTTGAAGTATTAGACCCATCCTAGATCTACCAAATTACAAGTAAAGTTTGTTTTGTCAAAGGATTAGCTAATTCTATATGACATATGTTCTAACAAGTTCTACATATGTCCTAACAGGATCCACCCATTCACAATTGGCATGATATTGTCCTTTATGATATGCAGTCTCTTGGCCCCATGGGCAGCAACCTCACCCATGCCCTCAAGGTTTTACTCTCCCCCCATGGGCAGTAGGGAGAACAAGTTAAATAGGACCTCTTTTGCATGTGGTCTTTTGGCCCATGGGCAGCAGTCTCACCCACATACAATTAAGGAACCTCTTCCACCCATGGGCAGTAAGGAAGAATGCGTCATCTAAAGTGAAAGGGCACTGACCTAGATTTGATTCCGTTGTCACAAAGACTACGAAAACCAAATTGGGTAATCACCAGGAAATCACACATAGCATAGGGTTAAAACCACATAAAGCTCACAGGTATATAAATACTTTCAAATACATAGTTTACATCCAAGTAATTAAAAAAAAAAAAAAAAAAAAAAAAAAAAAAAAAAAAAAAAAAAACTTAAATAATCCAACTTCCACAAAGTTTGTAAGATTTTCAACTTCATTCTTGTAAAAAAGATTTTCTATCATTTCCCAAATAGCAAGACAAGATAAGCATTTTTTAATTTTCCAATATACCATAAAATACATGATTTTCGTATCAAAAATTAAATAAAAGATGCCAATTTTTCCATGTCAACAATTCATGCATTTTCCCAAATGCAATACCAAATATGATGCACTATTCATATATAATAATGTATAATAGGGTCACAACACAACAATTTTAAGAAAATATATATCCATATATAATTTTTCAAAATTTGTTTAACCCAAAAATAACGTTTATGGAACATGATTATTTTTCAAAAATCCCATTAAAAGCTACTTACCTTGCAACTCGCAAAAGCCTAATTCTTCAAGCTCCAAAGGAGATTAGCTAGAATCTAAACAATATCAAGCAAACCTATCACAATAAGCATAGAGCTTGAAATTGTATCTAGCTACAATTTAGGAATTGCCAAATAAGCATTTAATTAGACAAGCCTAGTGTTTAACCTCAAAAATAATATTTTCCACTTCCAAAGTTTCTCAACCAAAAAAAATTACAAGGCATAGACTCCCATAATATTCAAGACTAATCCAAGGTATTATCTCTAACATCAAAATCTCAACAACTAATAAGTAGTTCCCACAAGATTTACACCACAACAGCAAGAGACCCATGACACCAAAAATCATAATGTCCCCCAAGACAAACAATTTGAATATTTAACTAGCTCCAAATAATCAATAAAAATTACATTCACCATTTCTTTCACATTAAAAAGCCAAAACCCTCAAATCTTCACCACTTAGATAGTCACCATTGTAAAAATCATAAACTCACTCGTCAAATAAATCCACCAAAACAAAACTCATACATAATAACACATGAATATCACTTCCAAAACTCATAAATTACATGAATATCATTATCAAAGGTTAGACTAAAGAATCTCAAGCAAAAGTATATAAACCCACCAAAAAGATTAGAAACTTTTAGCTCAAATAAAAAATGAAAATGCTTAAAAGTTCCTAAGGATTTTCTGGTGACATTGCCGGAAAAATGATGGTGGGAATGGTGGTATCAGTGGGAGAGTGTGTGAGGGAGTTTGAGAGAAGTGTGTGTGTTTAAGTGAAAAAAATAAATAAATAAAAAGAGAAGAGGACAAGGAAGGCCGGTTGAGAGAGGAGATATTTGTGTGAATGAGTGGTGGGGGTGATGGGTTAGGTGGGGAATGTGGGACCCAAAACATTTCTATCCATACCTTTTTTCTTTTTTTTCCTAAAATTGGGACATTCCGCGTGTATCTGTGTGTATATATTTATATATATATATATATATATATATTTTTTTTTTTTGAGTTGCCCATATGTTTGTTATTTATATGTATGTTAGAGTTGTCCCATAACCTTCATTTCCTCAAAGGCAGTTAACGTTAGTGTGGGAATTGAGGAGTTGGTTCTCATGAATGGTAGTCACAATTGTGCAAAAATACAAGTTGCTGCATAAAGAATCCGTGGTAATCTAAAACTTTTGAGTGAGATCTCAAAGTCACAAACGTAGGTGTTTGTATTTAGCAAATTCAGATAGAATAGTTCGTGGAGTCGGAGCTACACATGGTTGTGTGAGTAAATTCTAAAAAATGTAGCTTTAGATTTTGGGGAGAAAATCTATTGTACACTTTCATTTTATCATAGTGAATTTGTTTACCTTAAGAATAGTTAGGTTAAATCCTCCTCAAGTTTTTACCTTAAAACTATTGGTTTCATTAGTTTTCCTGATCCTGGGTCATCATATTGCTTGCCTTCTTTACTTTCCCACACTAAGTAATATGATTTTATGTATTTAACCTAGATCTTATAATAAACCTAAGTATCAACTTGGTTAATTAATTAGGTTAAACAATCTAAGTATAAAGTGGTCTAAACAACAACATTATATATATATCATGCTTTATCTATTTCACTCTTTGATTTTGCATTGATTGTATATGTTCATGTCACGTGTAATTAAGTTAGAAAAATTAAATCTTTAGTAAATCAGACCAAAATAAAATTGCAAATCTATAAAGAATCAAGATATATGGGTTGAGTTAGTTCTTATTAATAAATAGGTTTAAGATACGTACACCAGTCAATAATTTTTTATTGTACATATTTTTTCTTTTTAACAGAATCATTGTTAAAT
This sequence comes from Quercus lobata, assembly GCF_001633185.2. Classification (NCBI taxonomy): domain Eukaryota; kingdom Viridiplantae; phylum Streptophyta; class Magnoliopsida; order Fagales; family Fagaceae; genus Quercus; species Quercus lobata. The sequence goes on from NC_044908.1 coordinate 71,752,083, forward strand.
TACATTGTGACCTTATATCCTACATATATGCAAAATATAAAGGCAATCAAACATTAATAACCATCCCATGTACAAAATGTTTAATTTTCATTTTTTTTTGAAATTTAAAATTATATACAAAATTGAAATATATGAATACTATTTGACTGTATCATCAAGTGTATTTATTTATAGGGTATCATCAAGTGTATTGAGAACAAATTAATTATCCCCTTAAAGGATAGATAATACATATATTTTGTAATATGTATTATATCTTTTATAAGCATTTGTTTGGACTAACTTTACATCTTGCTTAGATGATTAAAAATTAAATGTAAACAAAATAATAATAACTAGTCGCTAACCTGTGCGATGCACGAGATAGTTAAATAAATATTTAATTAATCAACCTTACATTAAAAGAAAAGGCTAGTTAAATAAATATTTAGTTAATCAACCTCAAATTAAAAGAATAGGCTAAAAGAATCAAGGAAAGGCTGATTTTCCCACCAAGAAAAAGCCAAAAAGGAAAGGAAAAAAAAAAAAAGATATTGAAAAAGAAAGAAAGAAAAAAGTAATTTTTTTTTTTTAGAAAATAATGTTGAAAACTAAAGCAACATTAAAACAATAAGAAATCTATTTGCAAGGGATTGCAACCTTTGTACGTTTACTAGGCTCAAGGTCAAATCCAAATTCAATTTTGAAACAATGAAAACATACTTCACATTAATTGTAAATCAGTCTCACTACATAAATTCACTTTTCGCTCTAATGTATTTTGTAGATCAAATACTATTAAAAGAATTCCAATAAACACTATTGTCACATCTATATTTGTTGTAGGCATTTAATTTATACAGAAGCCAATAGCAACTGCAATAGCTATCACTGTTGCTCAATGCTATAACAATCTAGATCCAAGCATTCTCCTTCTAGAATCTCATCTCTTTTCTTTAAACATGCACTCAAGCTTAGTGAACATGCATCCCCCTCATCTTCATGGAAAAACAAAAGAAAATGAAGTTGATAGCTGTATATTTATTGGTTGCTTTGCAAAGGAACACCACTCCTTCAATTGATGACGTAAGTGTAGCTTATACATAATAATTACCAAAGGCAATGGTGAAATTGACCAAAAACATCAATTACAGATCTGAAAATAACATGTATACATATGCTATATAAGAGGTTAATACTCACTAATAATTGTTCACAAAATTGCATGAAAAAAAAAAAAAAAATTACGCTTTACAAATTAATGCCAAGTGCATGTTCTTCCCAAATGATTTCTTACGCAACACCTTTTATGTTGGCCATAAACTAACCCAATTTCCTAAATCAAAACCAATCCACCACAATATCAAAACCAAAGTCATATTTAAAATTCAAATTTTAAAAAGGGAAAACAAAAACCTTACCAGTGGTAGTGGATGTATATAGAGGGTTGTATATAGAATTGGACCAAAATCAGGGTTTCAACCACTATAAAACCAATTCTAATTCAAAACCAAATCTACCACAATTACATACAATGCATTTAGTGAGTCATTGTGGTGTAATGCGTGGACTTGTTTAATAAAATATGTCAAAGTATCTGTGTGGAATTGGGGGAAGGAGAAATAAATTGAAAGCAATGGGATACTGTTACTATATTATTTTCTTCAATTCAATATAATTGAAGAAAGAAAACCTTGGATTTGAAGTGCAACTGCTGGTCATGGAGGACTCATACTCAGGCTTGCAAGAATTAGGGCGACCAAATCATGCTCTAATTAGGTTTTTAGAGACCTATTCAAAGGCTTCTTAGAAGGGTCGGTAGATACAAATTTGAGTAAAGCAACAATTCCTGATTGGCACCAGATTACCTGCAAAAAATAATGAAACCCAAATAACTCAACATATCAAAGTATTTAGCCTTTAGAGAGAGAAAGTAAGTAACAATTAGATAGCAAGGACCCAAGGTCACACACAAACCCAATAGGAAAACACAAATTGAATATACCAATATGAATATGTATGTGGAGCTTACAAAGGTCAATCCCACATACATATAAAAGATGTGTTTAATACATCTATTCCATACGAAAATTTTAGACAAAACCTAATATTATAAGGTGATATCCAAAGCATAGCATTAGAATGCTATTACATAGCTTTGCCATTTACGCTACATATATTCAACTAAAAAGAATTTTATGTAGAGAAGTCATAGGTTGCAGCATCATTTTCAGCCTTTTAAAATGATTACTTAAATAAAAGCACAACATCTAAAAAGAAAACCAAAATTCTAGAGAATTTATTAGTAAAAATCATTACTCTTAACCAAAATTCGAAACGCTTATAGTTCTCTATTAACAAAATTGTAACTCACCGTTCTAGTTGGGAGTTGCAATACAAATTCTCACCAATAGTACCTGCTGTAATTCAAAGATAACCCAAAAAAAAAAAAAAAATCAACTTATAGCAATTAATAACCTGAAATACTAAACTTAACAGCACAATAACATATAAAGAGAGCAATAAAAAATTCCAGACTTTTTCAACCAATCCAAACATATTCTAATTTTTACCAATCCAAAATAGAGGACTTTCACAAAACAGATGTAAATTTTTTACCAAACCTTTAATCTACATTGATTCTAATTTCATTGAGACATTTTGTCAAACACTTAGGGTTGGCTTATTTTCACAAAAGGATACCAATTCTTATATCATTCTTTCAACCATTATACCAATAAAAACATGTGCGAGAGAGAGAGGGTATACACACACACAATTTAAAACTCAACTTTGAGAAAAAATATTGATGAATTGATAATGGTGATGATGAGAGAAAAAGTTATCTTTATAGGAAAAAATAATAATGAATAAATTACACATGAATTCTTTGAATCTACTACCATCTCAAAAAGTTTTGACGTAAAAAAAAAAATAAACATATTGATAAAAAAGCACACAGTATTCACCTCAAAATTCAAGTTGTTATACTTACACACCCAATTGTATGGGCCCACCCATTGAAACAGGATCCAAATACCATAGACAAATATAAAAGGAACAAATATAGCTCATAATATTTATGGAATAACAAATTTGTGAAAAATATAAATTATGCTGTAAACAAAAAAAAAAAATTAAAAGCACCAAATTACCAATCAAAGCAAGATGCATATCCTAAAAAAAAAAAAAAAGTGAGATGCTTATCCACAAATATGTTGGATTGAATAATTTGTAGAAAAGATAAGCAATGAAAATCAAATAGAAAATATCTACCAAAACCTATAAAGTAATCCACAATTGGCAAATTAACAAAGCAAAACTCACTCTTTTTTGGGGGGGGGGGGGGATGATAAGTAATCAAAGATTTATTGCATAAAAAAAGACAGCATGTGCACAATGGTGAACACTTTGAACATTAACAAAGCAAAACTCACAGTTCACCAACGTATCTAAAAAAACCCTTCACAAGATTGTTCTTCCATTTACTTTTGTTTCACTATTTTTTTTTCCTCAACACCCAAACAGATGCTCAATTAAAATTTTGAGAATATAATCCAACATGTCAAACCTAGAAAAGTTCATGAATTGGTGGGTAAACTATCTTTTCTCAGTAATAACTTGCAACTCCATTAAGCCTTTACAACTGAATTTTAAACAAAGGAATAATGCAACGTGTGGCTTTTTGAAAGGCCACACATTTATTAATAGCTGTTACTTATCAATACAAAGGCAAGGAAAGAAACAATTTTATGGTATAAAAGCACAAGTCCTCAAGCAAAGCCTAAAGCCTCTTGGCTAGTAATTTCTAACAAAATGGAACAACCTCAACTTGCATAAAAAAAAAAAATTCAACAAATAAAATAATAGAGCAACCATTAGTCAACTCAACAAATCAACTAAGCCTTAATTGTAATTGCAAGCTAACTTCATAGATGTAAAGATTACAAACAAAAAAATAAAACAATTTATGCTAGTACAATTTATGCAATACTAATGTATAAAAAATTATGAAAAGGCAACAAACAACAAAATTTAAACTTCCAATGTTCAAAACCTTACATGACATAGAAGCATTAACTCGATTTCTTTTCACTTTGTTGCAAAATATGAAACAGAAAATGCCAAACCACATAACTATTTATACCAAAAAAATCACAAACTTGGTCATTCATAAAAATTAAAAATAAATTTGGGTATCCCAAATTCATCTACAACACGAAATTTAAACTCTACTAAACAACATGAAATTTAAACTCTAATCAACCACCAATCTATCCAAACCTACTGTATCTAAAATTTCAACTGGTACATACAATCCAAAAGAAACCAATACCGAAAAAACCCATTCTTTGCTTCATCTCTATGTAGGGTTGTAAGTGTCTTCGATTGTGCAATTCTTTTCGTTTTTCTTCATCATTCAACCTTAATCAAAACCAATAACCCAAATACCTAAATAAAAAACAATCAACCCAAAATTAAAAAATTAAAAAAAAAAAAAACTTAAATACTCTTGGTGGTAGACTAAAATAAAATTTCAGCTTACAGAGATTTACAAATGATGTGAACTTTACATTAGAATCTTTGTTTTCCCCAAAAGAAAATACATCTTTTCTAAGCACAACTCATTTTGGCATAAAAGTAAACCACAATCAAGTGAACAAATCAGAAGTTCTCAAAGCTTTAAATCAAGGCAGTTAAAAACTAAAAACAAAGTTTAGAAAATTTCATGTCCCAAATCATTTCATTAAGCAAAACATTGAAGCCAACCACACAAACACAGAAACCTAGTCATAAAATACAAAACCGACAGAATAATATGAAACACATAGCATTAATTTCAGCAAAGCTTAAATACATACATAGTATGTACACAACAAACAAAACACAAATATACATATAGATCAAATGGACTCAAAAGCAAAATCAACTCAATAGATCAAATGAGTAGTGAAGACCAAAAGGTTCATCGAAAAAATTCAACAACAAAAAAATGATCAAATCAGAATCAAGCAGATTAGTAATCGAACAAAATTTACAAAACCCTAGTTAAATTTCTAGTCCATTGAAAATCCATAGAGTTTTTACTCAAATCAACAAATAGTTTTACAGATCCGAACACACATACAAAAAAAAAGTCGAAGTACTCAACATTGTTTTTGTTTAGAGAAAATATCGGAGGAGAAAAGAAAGAGACTGTGAGAGAAGAGAAAATCCAATTATTTTAATTGATTGCTAATTAATCGAATCGAACCCTAAGTTTGATAATGAAAAAAAAAAAATCAACTTTATGCAATTTTGATAAAAAATCTCAAAAAGTAAGAAATAGAAGAAGAAGAAAACAAACCCTAATTTTCTAAAACAGAGTTCTAATTCAACCATCTAATGCAATCTGTATATTTTTAATGAAAAAAAGCAGAAACTGAATTCAAATCACGATAATTCAACAGCTATAACTCTGATTTTTATATCAATCATAAATGTATATTTGATAAATTTAGTGCCTTACTAGTACTGCACTAACCTGTTACAATCCTGGCAAGAATCTGCATATATTGAAGGTCTTAGTTTGTTGCTCGTAGCTATCATGGAACTCTGCTATGAATAACTTTTACTGTTGTGTTTGGAATTCCATATTACTTTCCAAAGTCCTTAAACTGTATGTAGCACCAAAACTGAAGATAAGCTCTCTTCTTCATGTAATTTTTATTTTAAAAAATTGGTTTACGGAATAAAGAGAGAAAGGGGAAACAGAGAGACCCAAGACAAAGCACACAGAGAGAAAGCTCAAAGATTAAGGTTTTGGGTTTTAAGAATGTGTATAGGTTAGAGAGAGTCAGTCGCATAAGAATGGAAAAAAAAAAAAATCGAAGTTTAAAAAAATCAAAATTTGAAAAATAGAAATAAATAAATGCTTACATGGAAAATTGTGGGAGTTTCAAAAGATTCGGTTATATATATATATATATATATATATTGATTTGGTCTTATTTTACTTAATAACTAGTTAGTGTGTCATTTTTTTTTTTTTTTTTTCACTTGCACAGTCTGAATGGGAAGCAACACCTTTGCTTCGTGGCATAATGTTATTAATAAATGCACAGAATGAGATTGGTGGCTTTCCCCAACAGGTAAAACTCAGTGTTAATGTTTTATTGGGCAAAAGAAGACAACAAAAATGTCTCCCTTTTCTTTGAATACAATAAAGATGTCAAGCACAAAATATGATGTAGAGAAGTTTTGTGGTAAGGGAAATTTTTCTCTTTGGCAAAGACGGATGAAGGATCTCCTAATTCAACATGGAGTTCACATGGCCTTGCATGGGAAGGAGAAGAAACCGGAAACAATGAAGGATGTAGAATGGGTAGAGATGGATGAGAAAGCAGCTAGCGCTATTCGTCTCAACCTAGGTGATGAGGTCATTCACAACATCCTAGAAGCAAAGACCACAAAGGAGGTTTGGGAAAAACTAGAAGGTCTTTATATGAGAAAGAATTTTGACGAACAAGTTGTACGTGAAAAAGCAACTATATAGTTTGCATATGAAGGAGGGTTCAGATCTGTTGGAGCATCTCAACACATTTAATATGTTGAACACCCAACTGTCAAGTTTTGGGGTGATTTATGAGGACGAAGATAAAGCATTACTCTTATTAGCATCGCTTCCTACTTCTTTTGATCATCTAGTGACTACGTTGATGTACGGGAAAGAGACTATAGTACTCAAGGAGGTGACTAGTGCTCTCTTGTCACACATAAAGACGAAGCAAGATAGTGATGGTTCTCAAGTTGATGGACTTATTGCAAAGTTTGAGTCGAGCAATAGGGGTAGAAGTAGGTCAAGAGGACGGAACTCCAATAGGAATAGATCACAGTCTAAATCACATGCAAAGAAAGATGTAGAGTGTTTTTATTGTCACAAGAAAGGGCACTACAAGAATCAGTGTAAAGAGTTGAAAAAGCATTTAGAGGAGAAGAAGAATGGAAAGAAGCCCCTAGAATCAGCTAGTGTTGCTGAAGAAACATTAGATGACAGTGAAGTTGGTGCAGATTTACTTTCAGTTTCATCAAGTAACAATGTTCTATTGGAATTTTGGGTTTTAGATTCAGCATGCTTATATCATATGACTCCAAAGAAAGATTGGTTTGACACGTATAAGCCTTACAACGGTGGTATGGTCCAAATGGATAATGATGCTACATGCCCGGTTATTGGAATTGGTACCGTGAAGATCAAGATGTTTGATGGAGTTGTGAGAGTTCTTAGTAATGTAAGGCATGTTCCAGATCTTAGAAAGAATTTAATTTCTTTAGGAGTATTAGATGATTTGGGCTATTCATACTCATCAAAGGGTGGAATCATGAAGATTACCAAAGGTGCTTTGTTGGTGATGAAGGGACAGAAAGTAAGCATGCTTTACAGATTGATTAGGAACACAGTTGTAGGAAGAGTTGCAGTCACCACTCCGATAGATTCCAGCACTGACAACACAAAATTATGGCATATGCGACTTGGCCATATTGGTGAACATGGTATGTTAGAATTGCACAAGAGAAATTTATTAAAAGGGGTGAAGACATGCAAGCTAGAATTTTTCAAGTATTGTGTGTACGGGAAGTAGCATAGAGTCAGTTTCAAGACAGACTCTCATACAAGTAAAGGTGTTCTTGACTACATTTATTCAGATGTTTGGGGCCCAGTATCAGTTTCTTCTCATAGTGGTGCTCAGTACTTTGTCAGTTTCATTGATGACTACTCTAGAAAGGTATGGATTTATTTTATGAAGCATAAGTCTGATGTGTTTGGCATATTTAAAAAGTGGAAAGCATAGGTTGAGAATTAGACTGGCAGGAAAATAAAATACCTTAGAACAGGTAATGGACTAGAATATAGAGATAAAGAATTCATAAGATTTTGTGAATTAGAAGGCATTACTCGTCACTTCACAGTTAAAGGAACTCCACAACAAAATGGGGTTGCAGAGAGAATGAACAAAACTTTAGCAGAAAGAGCTGGATGCATGAGATTGAATGCAGGGTTGCCTAAGGTGTTCTGGGCAGAGACAGTTAACACAACAAGCTTCATTATTAATAGATCTCCATCATCAACCATTGATTTCAAGATTCTAGAAGAGGTTTGGTCAGGTAAACCAGTTGATTATTCGAGTCTAAAAATCTTTGGTTGTCCAGCTTATGTGCATGTGCAGAGTGGAGAGTGTTCTAAATTGGATTCGAAGTCAAGAAAATGCGTATTTCTTGGTTTTGAAAAAGGTGTTAAAGGCTACAAGCTTTGGGATCCAATCTCAAAGAAAACGATGACCAGCAGAGAAGTCACATTTGATGAAGCCTTTATGTTGAAATAGAATGAAGCAGAAACATGTGATGATAGTCCACAGGAAAAATTAACTGTTGAGGTGGAGCTTGACGAGAATAGTTCACCCAGTGAAAAGGGTGATGTTGAGATTGATCCACAACAGAAACAAGAAGAGTCTTATTCAATTGCTAAAGGTAGAGAGAAGCGGGTTCACAAAGCACCACAGAGATATGGCTTTGAAGACATGGTTAGCTTTGCTCTTATAACTAGCAATGGAGATCCATTGTCTTACAGGGATGTAGAAGAGATGGGGTCACTACAGAAGAATAAGACTTGGGAATCCTCTAGTATGTTGACAAAGTCAGTTCCAACAGATAAGTTCAAGAGTTACTTGGACTTGGTTGGTGTTTGCAGCTTATGAGCCCTTAAGGGCTAAGGTAGAGGCGATGGAGGAGTTTGCTCGTGTAGCTTGATCAATTCAAGCCAAGGTGGAGATTTGTTGAAGTGGGCCGTGTGTGTGGCTTGAATTGCCACAAGCCCAAAGTCAGTCACAAGTAAACTGAATTCAACTAGGAATATAATTCCTAGTACAGCCGACCTATAATATATATATATATATATATATATTAGGTTTGTGTTGAAAGGGAAGCCATAGAGATTATTCCAATTAACCTAGTGAGCAGCAACCGCATAAGAAGAAGAATAGAGTTTTCTTGTCTTGTGGGTGAGAGAGAGAGTTAGGGTGTAATTGGGATTTGGGTTTCTTGAGAGTGTTTTTGTGTACTATTGTATCTCCCTATTTTTATAGTGAAATTTCTCCGTCATCTCCGTGGAGGTAGGCAGTTTGCCAAACCACGTAAATTCTTGTGTTATTTATGTGTGCTTGTTATTTGATTTTCGCTTATTTACTGTTATTGATTTGAGTCTTGGGATGCTATCTGTACAACATCATTCTGTGCTGTAAACAAAACGAAAATTGCCAAAATGTGACTTGAAAATCATTAACGGAAACAAAAAGCTAATGTCCTATACTTCTAGTCTTATTGACTTAACCTCATTTATTTTAATTAAAAGTGTAGGAAAAAAATGGTGTATCCATATAGTGACAAACCAGCTCCGTGCATCTAAGAGTATCTCAATCAATAAACTTATTTTTTATGTATAATTGTTTACCACAAAAATTTGAAATTTAAACATGTTATTGATGAAAATGCTATTAACCTTTAACCTTCTTGAAATTTTACAAGAATTGTGAATATAATAAGAACATACAATTCAAAAATCAGATTTTCAAAATTCACATCAATCAAAAGATATACACAGAATTTAAAGGGTTTGGAGAGAAACCTTTTCCAATTCAAAGAAGGTCCAACAAACAGATTCCAAAAGATTTGGGACAGAATTATTATAATGAAAAAAAAAAAAAAAACCATTCTAGCTTACCAAAAAATCAATATATCTATTTTACATTACCATTTTAGCAATACATGTTACATCTCATACTTTATTTTATAGTACTTCACATAAAATATTTTTTTTTCTTTCACATAATTTTATTTTTCTTTCACACAACTATCTAGCCATGGTTAACAATACATGTACATAAGTATTTTTTTTGAATAAAAACTCCGTTTATAGTACAAAACAAAAACACTGAACAAATACACATTTTCTATAATTAAAAATATTAAAAATGTATTAAACCTTTTTCATATTATACTTGTACAAATAAAACTTCAACTAAATTGAACTTCAATCTTTTTATTGGGAGTATAATTTTTAATTTAACATGTCAATATGTATAACAGTTAAAATTTTAAAATTAATATCGTTTCATGTTTTTTTGTTATATTTAAAATGAAAATTTTTCATGTTTTTATTATAATCATGAATTTTTTTTTTCATTTATTAAGTTTTTAATCTAGATTTTATTGCCATATATAATCTATACTGGATTTAAAATAAATAAAACTAAAAATTATTTGAATTTATTATAACATGATACAATAAATACTTTTTACTGGCTAAGTGCATTGAAGAATATATTAAAAATAATTTCCTTCATTCACTTGTTATGTATTTTCCTTAAAAATAGAACTAAATTTGAAGATAGATATATACAAAAATTAATTAAATCTTAATTAGATGAATTTTTATAACATTTTATATAAATATATTAAGATAATATATGTATGATACTAAATTAAAATAAAATAAAATAATTACTAAACATATTTAACAGTTCTTTTAGTCTCGAAACTTTCGTTCAAATTTGTAATATACCCATATAAAAATCTTATTATGGATTTTTTTTTTCATTTTTGTTTGTTATTCTGTATTTTTACAAACAAAATGTTTATTATTACAATATTTCAATTCTGGTAAAAGTTATGGGCCAAATAAACTAAATATAGACACATAACTTTATGACTTTGAGAATTCTGATATTAGATAGACCCACAAATTGTGGATCGAAATGGATTTTTGCGTGATTCGCTTATGAGATATCAGATACACATTACACAGTCCTTGCTTCCATGAGATGAGATATCAAGCCATAGAAATTGGCTATCATTTATTTACTTTTAACTTTCTATAGGTTTACCGTGTAAAATATTTGTACAATATTTTCACAACAAATTTTATATAACCAATTATTACCGATGGCTAGAATAATGAAAGCATATTATAACTAATAAAAGACTGTTGCTTGACATTTGTTGGGAAAATATAGTACAAGCATTGTAAATGTATTATTATATGGTCGGTAACAGAAATCAGGTTGATATGTTCTTGTGTGTCACGTTGTGGCCAGCTGTTGGTCTGTCATGTCACCAAACTGCTGCAACTGGCTAGGATTAGCAAGAACTTGCTTAATTACTAGGTTGCCAATATGTTTGTTATTTTTGGTATGTTAGATTTGTCCCACAATACCTTAATTTCAAAGCCAGTTAGGTTAGTGTGGGAATTGAGGATTTGGTTTTAGGAAAGGTAATCACAATTATACAAATATTATTCAGAAAAAAATTAAACAAATATTATGCAATAGTAGCAATACTGTTGCAACTTGTTTATTTGGTCATCACTAAGGTCCATGGCTTAGTAGTAGGAAGCTCTCATAATCCACCACCTTGTAAGTCTAAGTAGCGGTAAACTCTGTTATTGTATGGGTAGTCTCTCACTATTCATGAGTAGAGTTTAAGTGTAATAAAAATAAAATTTTGTTTATTTGGTTGTATAGATTTTTAGTTTTTAGATTGTATTATGTTTTTGTAGTCTTTTTCTTTCTTTCTTGAGTAATGCAACAAATATAGCAATTTTCATATCATTTTTTACAATAATTGAGATGATCAGTTTTTACTAGTTTTTATTTGAGCCCAATACTAACATCATTTTTTTTCTTACCATGAACAACTTGCCACTCTTTGTTGTTATTAATACCTATTTATGGGTTCAAGTTTCATTCTTATATGTCAAATGGTGCATGAAGAAATTGAATTATATGGATTTCACACAAATGATATATATATATATATATATATCTCCAGCACATAGCACACACATCTTCATAAATGTAGCCGAATTTGTGTTATTATTATGCATAAAAGTTGGCTACAGAAGAAAAAAAAGTTTAGAATTAAGGAAATGTTACTATTTAAGGAGTAGGCCAATGGTGAAAATAGCCAAATACCACGTTTTAGCAAAATTTGTGGCAAACTAGCACTGTTTCGGAAATATTTAGCAATCTGCCACTTTTTTAGTACTCGAAATTCACAAAATCGAGTTCTAAATAGTACTCGAGTTCAATGAACTCGAGTTCCTAGGTGAGTCGCCAGTGTGGCACTACTGACTAGGAATTTGAAGGATTAAAAAAACAATGTGGTGCTCAATATTGTGGAAATCAAGTACTTCTTTATAGTACTCGAGCTTAACAAAGTCGAATACATTTTTTTTTTTTTTTTTTTTTTTTTTTTTTTTTCTACTTTTTGTTTTGTACAAAACTTTTACTTATTTCATCTTCAATTGCTTGTGATTATTGTGTCCAGCATGTTGGGTGTATCATAGCACCATGGGTCCAGCCCACACTTGATAAAACACCTCATTAAAGAGGTGGTTGGACAAGCCACGAAAGTCAGCCTATTTTCTTCTTGGGCAATGACTTAGGTGTGTTGGACACGCTAAGGAGAAAAAGAAGAAAAGAAAGGGGTTGATGCATTAAGGCTATTCAGCCTAAGGGAGAGCTGAAGGAAAAAGAAAGTGGCTAAAGCAAAGTCAAGGCAAGTGAATTGCATTTATTGTGATTTGCTATCAAGAGTGTGAAAGGAAGAAAAGAAGGAAAATATGAAGAAATAAAAGGACAGGTCATTCGGCCAATGAGCAAGAAGTGAAGTCCCAGAGAAAGTGAGGACTAAGTGCAATCTTGAAGAACTGTGTGAGTGAGTGAGCAAGCAACTCCAGTTACTTTGTGCCTCGCTAATTGCAACTCCAGTTACTTGCACATGAACTTTTTCGAGTCCAGACATTGTGCTTAGTTTGGTGGACACAACGATCACAAGTAGTTGAAGATTAAATAAGTAAAAGTTTTGTACGAAACAAAAAGTAGAAAAAGGAAAAAACGAAAAAAAAAGTACTCGACTTTGTTAATCTCGAGTACTATAAAGAAGTACTCGATTTCCGTAATATCGAGTATTATATTACTTTTTTAAATTATACAAATTCCAGGTTAACAGTGCCACACTTGCGACTCATCGAGGAACTCAAGTTCATTGAACTTGAGTACTATTTAGAACTCGATTTTGTGAAACTCGAGTACTAAAAAAGTGATAAATTGTTAAATATTTCTGATACAGTGTTAATTTGTCACAAATTTTACCAAAATGTGGTATTTGACTATTTTCGCCATTGGCCAACTACCTCATTAAATGAGGTATATATATATATATATATATATATCATTTGTGTTTGTTTTTAGACCCCTTAAAACACAATTGGATTAGCCTAGTCAATTAGCCAAGTAATTACTTAGTCCAAATTTCAGATCTAGGTTAACACACAATTATATAATCATATGAATGTTAAGTGCAGAAAATAAAGAACACAAAGATATGATGACCCAGGAAACCAAATCGGTAAAAATCTGTGGAGGATTTAACCTAGCTATCCTCAAGGTAAACCTGAATCCACTATGAAAGAATCGAAATTTTACAATAACGACTTAGACCACTAACATCCTATTGCTACCCACTAATAGAAACTTACTGACACGACCACGTGCAAGCTCCGAGACTACGGACTTCTTCTTTCTTGAATTCTCCAGCAAATACAAGCACATCCGCTTGTGTTTCTTTAAGATCTTTAGTGCAGCAACTAAATGATCATCAAGCTTTCAATGAAATCTCCTTCTTGATAATCCTAAGTATGTGTGAAGGCAACTACCCCTAGATCTCACAAGAGATTCACACACCTAGCAAATAGAGCAACGTAAAAAACGTGGCTAGGATTTCCCTTTTATACCTAGGGCAAAACATAAAACCCTGCACATCATATGGGCTTAGGGCTGAGTTGGAAAATTCTACAGAAAAACATTTTACCCGACTTTCGATCGATCGAGCCTAATTCTCAATCAATCATGCCAGATCAAATTGCACAATGAATTCTGCAATAGCTCGATTCCAACTTTACGCAAAAGACCTATACTTTGAGCAAGTCTAAACAAGACTAAAAACCTGTTTTAATCATGGTTTGCCAACAATATAAATTAGAGTTTTAATACATAAGTTCCTAAGTACTTATAAATTCATGACAAAATACAAACACAATGCTCAAAGTTATAAGGAAAACAACCCTTTACAAACAATAAAGCCCATTACCAAAAAAAAATTCAACCTAACTACTATCCATCAGTTGTAAGTGTAGACAGTAGCATGACTGAATCAACCTGTATTTTTCCTGTAATACTCAACAAACACATAAACGCATGTGTGGAAAATACAAGCAAAACAAAAATAACTTCTTTATTTCACAAAACACAAAATAAAGACATATATCATGAATAACTCATAAATATAAATCAATAAGTAGTGAAACAAGAAACATAGATAACAATGTATCTCAATGTATCTCCCCCTATCATGTATAACCCCAAAACAATACATCAAGAGCCAAAAAGTAAGTACACAATAAAGCACCTAGATACAATCTAATAGCTCCACAAGCTTCAACATACAAAAATCTCCCCCTAACTACAAAAATCCTCTACAAGTGTACTCCCCCTTTTTTTGATGGAATGCTAAAGGGCAATCACAAACCATCATGAAAAGGAGGTGGCGTAGGTGAATGTCTAAGATGCGCCAAATCTGCTCGCAAAGCACGGAACTCATCAAGCATGTCCACCAAAAGTTGACCATGAGCCGCCTGAACGGTCATGACAGTCTCCAACGTACGACGAATGTCAAAGTCATCTAAAGTAGATGGTGGAGGAACAGCAGCAGCAACAGCACCAACAGAATCAGCAGATGCCTCACTAGAAGTAGTACCTGTAGAAGAGGGAGGAGGGGGTGCGATACCAGAAGGCTCAACTCTAGGACGTTTAGAGCTCTCTCTCATATGAGTAGCCCTTTGCCTAAGAAATGTGGCACCTATAGAAGCAACTATGTGTATGGGCTCAGAAGCGGGGAAGTCATCTAACCCTAATAACAGCAAAATCTGATGAATGAAAAAAGGATGAAAAAGAGCATGAGCAACAGAAGAACTCCTATAAACCTCATTCACAAAATGAAGAAACAAATGAGGAAAATTGATAGGAGCATCAGTAACAAGAGTGTACAAAAATGGTATACTCTATCCTAAAGAATGGTGTGCAGATGAGAGATAGGCCACAAGAAATGACACGCTATCCTAAAGAAAAGATAGGTAGTTTCATTGAGCTCAGTAGAAGTGATTCGAGGATCAAAACCCCACCAGATAGAAGTCCCAGTGATGTAAGACATGATGTTGTCCAAGGGAGGAGACTCATCATAGGGATAAACAAGGTGCTAGACCAACAGTACCCTAAGAGCATCAGCCACTACCCTAGGAGTAATGGTATACTCTACACCTCGTATCCAACTCTTTACTAAAGTGTTGGAATCATAGATGTGGATAGAGAGGTTTAAGTAGAACTCTCTAATTAGGGCAGCTAGAGGAGGATGACCAATATCCAACAGTGGCAACCAGCCACTACGCTTAAAGTTTGCCCTAATGGTAGGATCTAGCTCATCTAGCAAAACCTTACGCTCAGCCCAAATCTTTCTCTTAATGTTCAAAGTCTCATACAGCTCCTTGTTTTTCTCACTCGGAAACAACTCACTCTGAAAGGAAGGCTCAGAAGAAGAGGAGGCTGTCCTATGGGCTCTAGTCTTCCTAGGCATAGTGCTAGGGTAAGGACAAGACACAAGGACAAGATCAAAAAGAACAAAAAGAAAAAAACCAAGGGCAGACTGCAAGTTAGCACAAAAAAATAAAAAAATAGAAACAATTTATATGATGCATGAGCAGTATAATGTCATGATGCATGCTCTAATACAGTGAGAACAAGTTCAATTTAAGTTTAGAATCACAAAATTGGCTTGAGCATAGGGTTTACAACAAAAACCAAAATTTTGAAAAACCACTTGTTCAATTTATACCAAATTGACCGATTGATCATCACACAAGGTAGAAAACAGTTCATAATGATCAAATTAATCAATCCAACAAGCCAATTTCATCAATTAAACCCAATTTGAACAAAATCCCCAATTCGGGTATATTCAAGCCCTATAAATTTCAATTTCTCACGACACAATAAATTGATCAAATTAAACCAACAAGAACAATTATATATAGGCTTAGAACAAAAACCCATTGATCAATTTCAAGAGAACCAAGTTGAATCAATAAAAACCACAAGAATTTTTAGGTTCAAAATTTTCCCCAAATCACATGATTTAATGCATGAAACATGTAAATAAATGCAAAAGACACACACAATAACATGTACAAAGTTTAGCAAAGAGTAACTTTTGTAGTGTGTGCAACTAGCAAAAGCTTGAGATACATGTGAGGTGATATATGGATAGAAATCAAACACAAAGTCTACAAAATTCATCACATAGAATTTGAAAGAGACTATCACTTTAAGAGTTACATCATATAACTCCCACATCTCCTAAATCATAAGCTTGCAATCATGTAAGTTTCTTGATTTGCCTCATATTATACACACCAATTTTAATTGAGTAGAAACTTATTAAAATAGCCGGAATAATGTACAAACTTATTTTATTTGATTGATTTAACTTTAAGTCCAATAATATACACACCAATTTTAAGCAATTTAACTAAGGCTTCACCTTATTTTCTTTTTGTGCATGTGCTACACTTTCTCGAGCACAAAATCTTACGATATGCACTAAGGTGTTCATGATTGGCTAGTGAATAGTGGTGAGATGGTTATTTATGCCTTTCTCCAAAGGTTCAAATCCAACAATCAAAAACATGTGACTTCAAGATCACGACAAAGTGATCAAAAACTATAAATATCTTTCCCACACAACATGCACTATAAAGCTTTAACTAGTAAAGTGCAATAAACAAGCTCATCCAAGCTAAACAAGGTACAAAGACATGTTATGTGAAAATAAATCGACCAACCTTGTTTTCAATGCCAAGAAAATAATGCAAAACACATTTTGCTTCTTTTTTTTTTTTTTTAATTTTATTTGAAAAGAATAAAAAAAAACTTAGAATGAAATGCATGAATGTAATGCAGTGCATATCCTAGAAACAAAGAAAACAAAAACAAAGAACAATGGTCACAAAGAGTAGAGCATTGAAGCACAAGGACCATGTCAGAAAGACTCAATTAGATTGACCCTTTTGTATCCAAAACCTTTTAGATGCACCATGAGTATTGGAGTTCTTATTCACATGGGAATGATTTCCAACTCCAGGATTGGAATAAAGGTTTAGAACTTTTACCAATTCACTAATGAGTATCATAGGATCTTGTGCTTGAGGCACATGTACTTTTGGTTTGTTTGCTCTCTTAGTAGCTTGCAGCTTGTAACAGTTTGGACGAATGTGTCCAAACTTTCCACAAAAATGACAAACCCAAGCAGGCTTACCATACAACTTGTCCTTAGTAAGGGTAGACTCCTTAGGTTTAGACTCTTTCAGATCAACCCTAATCTTCCTAGGTGGTGTAACTTCTATAGATTTAGCCTCACTCACAAAGGGTTTAACAATATCACTCACAGGGGGTTCGGAAGAAGAAGAAGGAACAAAGTTTGTGGAATGGGGTGCAGACACAGAGATGCTTTCTACAAAACCTAAGCCAATTTTGTCAGAGAGAGACTTTTGAACACTTAGCACGTTATCTAGTTTGGAGCTTGCAGACCTATCAGTTTGTTCTCTAGCAACAGATAGTTCATGTTCCAAATTCTTGACTTTTTCAAGCAAAAGCATATTCTCAGTCTTCACATTATTCAAAAGTTCAGTAGCATCAAATAAATTCACAAGCAAATTTTTCTTATCAAGCTCAAGAGATACAATTTTCTTTAAGCCTAATTCAACATTCATAGCATCCTTTGCAGTAACTTTGCAAAGTTTATTGTAGGCTTCTTGTAGATCTACATCCTCAGAGAGTTCCCCATCAGAAGGGTTCTCTTCAGTAGACACACTTTCATTGATTACAATAGTAGTAGTGAAAGCAATGAAGTTTCCATCCTTGTCATAACCAGACTTATCATCAGAAACTTCATCATCACTAAGGGTTACAGCCATAGCCTACCCCTTAGACTTCAAGTATGTAGGACATTCAGATTTTATATTACCATACCCTTGACATCCAAAACATTGAGGACCCATAGAATTATTAGAAGATTGACCTACTTTTTCTCTAGGTTTATAAGTGTTGTTAACCTTAGTGGGATCATTCTTCCTAAAGTTTCTAGGTTCAGTAGTGTTCTTATCTCTTGCCCTTTTGTTGTTGTTTCTGAGGAAATTCCTAAAGTTCTTGGTAAGGTAGGCAATCTCTATAACAGAAAGCTCATCATCAAATCCACCAACATCAACATCATCAACTGACTTAAGAGCCATTGATTTGGATTTGCTAGTCTCAGGTAGGTCTAACTTATAGGACTGAAGAGATCCTACAAGTTCATCAACAGGGATGGAGTTCACATCCTTGCTCTCAGTGATGGCAGTCACTTTAAGTCTAAAATCTTCAGTTAAAGATCTAAGAATCTTCCTAATAATTTTAGGTTGATCATAGATTTCACCCAAATTGTAAGTAGAATCAACAATATCATTAAGTTTAGCATAGAATTCATTAAAGAATTCATCATCATACATTCTAATGCTATCAAATTTAGAAGTTAATTGCTGCAACTTATTAATTTTGACAACCTTTGTGCCTTCATGCACACTCTGGAGGATATTCCAAGCAGTGTGAGTAACCTCAACATTTAAGATTCTCTTAAATTCCTTTATAGAAACAGCGTTAAAGATAGCATTCATAGCTTTGCTATTGAACGCGACTGCTTCTTTTTGAGAAGTTTGCCACTCACTAATAGGGGTAGGGCTTCTCCCATCCGTATTCAACAGAGTTCCAGACTCTCTCATCAATTGATTTCAAGAATGCTTTCATCCTTACTTTCCAATAAGCATAATTATTCTCGTCAAAGTGAGGTGGAATAACAAGAGAGTGTCCGTGTTCCATGACAACAGGGGTCAAGGATCAACTTTAGATCAAAAGATCTAAAACAAAAGAGATACCCGCTCTGATACCACTTGTTTATTTTTAGACCTCTTAAAACATAATTGGATTAACCTAGTCAATTAGCCAAGTGATTACTTAGTCCAAATTTCAGATCTAGGTTAACACACAATCATATAATCATATCAATGTAAAGTGCAAAAAATAAAGAATACAAAGATATGATGACCTAGAAAACCAAACCGGTTAAAACCTGGGAGGATTTAACCTAACTATCCTCAAGGTAAACTTGAATCCACTATGAAAGAATTGAAGTTTTACAATAGCGACTTAAACCACTAACATCCTATTGCTACCCACCAGTAGAAACTTACTGACACGACCATGTGCAAGCTCCGAGACCACAGACTCCTTCTTTCTTGGATTCTCCAGCAAATACAAGCACACCCGCTTGTGTTTCTTTAAGCTCTTTAGTGCAGCAACTGAATGATCATCAAGCTTTCAATGAAATCTCCTTCTTGATAATCCTAAGCATGTGTGAAGGCAACCACCTCTAGATCTCACAAGAGATTCACACACCTAGCAAATAAAGCAACGTAAAAAACGTGGCTAGGGTTTCCCTTTTATACCTAGGGCAAAACATAAAATCCTACACGTCATATGGGTTAATGGGTGAGTTGGAAAATTCTGTAGAAAAACATTCTACCCGACTTTCGATCGATCGAGTCTAATTCTCGATCGATCAAGCCAGACAGAATTGCACAATGAATTCTGCAATAGCTCAATTCCAACTTTACACAAAAGACTTATACTTTGAGCAAGTCTAAACAAGACTAAAACCCTGTTTTGATCATAGTTTGCCAACAATATAAATTAGAGTTCTAATACATAAGTTCCTAAGTACTTAGAACCTAACAATTTGAGTTTCGCTTACTTTTAGTAAAAGACCTCATTAAATGAGGCGGTTGGGTCTATTGCACAAAAAATCTGCTAAGATGTGGATAGGTAACAATAGTATATCATACTATAGTGGAAAAGAGGATAGTGCAGTTTTTTTTTTGAAAAACTAGAAAGAGAGCCATATTCAACCATAGAGAAAAAAAGTGAGTTTTTGTTTACTCAACTTGTATCTCTAATTTATTGTAAACTTAAATTTGACATAAACTTGAGTACTGTAATCTCTATTTTATCTCTACACTAAAGAGTTTTCATGGTAAGATTTGGTGTTCTTATGTTATTGTGTTTCTGTTGTGCTTGCTAAAATTTATTCCATTTATATTGATTTTTCAAACACAATGACAACGACCCATATCAATAGATGCAAAAAATATTGTGTCTACTTGTTGGTTGTTGCAAATAAAAACACGCTTGAAAACCATAAATTTTATTTTGTTTTGTTTTGTGTGTGTGTGCTTTTTTTTCTTTTTTCCCGATTTTTACGAGCGGATAAAGGCTATGACAACATTGTGTATATTAGTAATTCTAATGATTGGTTATCAATCATTTCAACTAAATAATTTAAATTCTTGGATAATTGTTCTTGGATCAGGTTAACCTTAGGTCAATTGTTAATAAATCATATTAAGAAAGTTTTGATATCACTTTTATGAAAAATATAAAAAGTTATTAACAAAATTAATTACTTCATCATTTTTCCATAAAAAATTTCTACAAATGGTTCCTAAATCAATTTCCTTAGGGCATTTTTTAACATTTCTCATTGTTGTTACAGATGCTAGCTAGCTATCTTTCTCTTTCTAAAAGAAAATGTGGAAATTAAGGATTTGTGAAGGTGGAGGGCCAAGTTTAATGAGCGTGAACAATTATGTGGGAAGAGAGTATTGGGAGTTTGATCCGAACGCTGGAACATTGGAGGATAAAGCTGAAGTTGAAAGGTTTCGTGAAGATTTTCAAAGAAGCCGGTTTAAAACCAAACAAAGTGCAGATCTTCTCATGCAAATGGAGGTGCGATTTAGCCACTGTATCTCACATTTTTCTTCTCATTTTTCTTCAACTCTCTTTCTTGAACTCAAGTAGCAATAAGGTATATTCCACTCAAAAAAAAAAAAAAAAAAAAAAAAAGAGAGAGAAGAAGAAGAAGAAGAAGAAGAAGAAAAAAGAAAGAAAAAGAAAAAGTAACAATGCACATCTTTATGAAGACCTGTGAAATGGTTTTTTACCCTCTTGTTTGACTGTAAAATGTTTTACGGAAAACATTTTTAGCATTTTATCGTGCTTATTTTATTATAAAATTTGGTCAAATTTGAAAATATTTTCCATTAATTATAAAAATCTTTTGTAAAATGTTTTATCTTTTAAGAACTTGGTATAATATTTTAAAAAGACAAATAGTCGCTTCTCTTGCTATTTGGTGGCTGGGAAGCTAGTAGAGGCGATCTTATTGCTGGATTCGCCAGTGTTGCAGTTGAGAGATGTTATAAATGTTGAGAGATTTTAATATTTATAGACGTTTTTTCAGTTGTCACTGTCCCTAACAACGGTGCATCCCTACACACTTTATCTCCACCTTTTTATTCCTAAAGGAATGTGTGATAACTTCCTAGAGGTGTTTTGCTTGGAGAAGCAATGCAATTCTTCAAGAAGATGTATGATGCATCCTATTACAATATAAAGAGTGCAAGACCCTCATTTGCACCTCACTCAAATACTCTTCTACATAACTAGATTTTCTGCATGTGATTATCACTCTCATAGTCTCATGGGATTCCAATGCTTTGTGACCAACAATTTGATTCAATATTTCAACTCTATAATTATGAATTTATTGGTTTCAGTTAAGAAAGGAGAATCCCGGGATTCAAATTCCACCACCTGTGAAGGTGAAAGACATGATAGATGTGACAGGAGACGGTGACTATCACATTGAGGAGAGGTCTTGGTTTCTTGTCCTCCATTCAGACCCATGACGGCCACTGGGCTGGTGATATCGGTGGCATGATGTTTACAATGCCCCACTTTGTTAGTTTTGCACTCCTCCCTTATTTATTTAGTTATCTCTATTCTCTTTTTTCTAGTACATTTTGAAAACTTATTGGAAGCCTAAGGCTGTGTTTGGTTCGTGTAAAAGCATTTTCGAAAAGGAAAATGTTTTCATGTGTTTGGTTGCATTTCAAAAAAAATTTCGAAAAATATTTCTAGTGTTTGGTTGTGTTCTTGAAAATACCATTCATTCCTCAATACATAAACACAAACAAAACCCAGAAAAAAAATCATCAAATCCGGTCACATTTTCTCACAGTTTCTCAGTTGCCAAACAAATATTACAATATCATTCATTCCTCAATACAGAAACACAGACAAAACCCAGAAAAAAAAAAAAATCATCAAATCCGGTCAAATTGAGAGAAGAAGGAAGAGAGAGAGGCGACTAGGTTCGACGAGGGGTGAGATCGCGCGGCGGAGGCGAAGGCGAGATCGGCGCGGTGCTTCGCGAGATCACAATTGGCGTGGTGCTTCGCGAGATCGCGATCGACGGCGCGAAGGCGAGATCGTGATCGACGGCGTGATCTTTCTCCCTTTGCGCATTCGCGAGATCGTTCTTTCTCTCTCTCTTCCTCTCTCTCTCTCTCTCTGCGCGCAGGCTCTTCTTCCTTTCTCCCTCTCACTCAGCTTTCTCTCTGTTTTTCGGAAAATAGTATTTGAAGGTAAAATAAAAACGGAAATCAATTTACACCCCCAACACAGGACAACTGAAATGCATTTCCGGAAAATGCATTTTCCATGCGCAACCAAACACCCGTAAATACAGAAAAGCATTTCCAGAAGTGATTTTCACCCAAAACAAACATAGCCTAAAACAATGCTTAAATATTTGAAAAAGAATAAGTTTGTAAAATATTTCGAGATGTAGGTTATAGTTCTTTACATCACTGGATCTCTTCATTTTGTTTTATCTTCAGAACACCAAAAGGAAATTAAGCGCCACACATACAATCACCAGGTAATGTAGATGATGTGAAAAATTAGGTCATTGGCATTGTAAAGGTTGTTTACTTAAATTGATAGGCCAACTTATAAATTGTTGAATGAATTCGACCATGGGTAACAGTGTTGCTTTCGCTGTTGGTTGAATAAATCATTATCATGCAGAGTTTATCAAAGTATACATGTTAATAAATCATCCATGCTCACTGACACAACTTAATCTTCTTAAAAAAAATGGAATACCTATTGCAGAATACAGATGGAGGATGGGGTTTACACATAGAAGGACAAAGCACCATGTTTGGTTCGGTTCTTAACTATGTTACCTTAAGGTTGCTTAGGGAAGAACTTGAGGAATGGCTGTGGCAAGAGGTCAGAAATGTATTCTTGACCATGGTGGTGCAACTGTTATACCATCGTGGGGAAAGTTTATTCTTTCGGTATCAATGCTTCAACCAATTTTATTTATTTATCTTTTTTAATATAGTTTTTGACAATGCTATAATTAATGTAAAAATTATTAGGTACTTCGAGAGTATGGTGACGTAGTTCTCCATCTTCTCATATACATGGTTAACCTTACAATGAATTTAATTAGTGTTAGGACGTATGTGATTCATTTGTTAGGAACATATGTCACTATTTTATGTAATTGGTTAATCCTTTGACAAAACGCACTTTACTTGTATTTGGGTAGATCTAGGATATGTTTAATACTTCAAGAAACTTTGTTTCAAGATCAAGTATTGAAACCATGCAAATCTGTCCAAGATTCAAGCTGAAAAGTGCCTGTCATTATAGCTTGACAGCTAGCCATCTATCAAGCTTAAAAGAGTTGTTCAGCCTTGTGGCTTGACAGCAACTCGACATATAGGGTATCTATTGAGGTTTATGAAAAACAAATTTTCAATTCTGTTTTGACTCCAATCCATGTTTATGTGTTTGGACTTTCTTTTCTCACAACCCTAGACATATAAAGGGATTATTTTAAGGACCGTCAAAGAGTACACAAGTTGCACAAGTGTTGAGTAAAGTTTGTTCAAGCAATTTGTGACCGGAGACACAGTTTTGCCCTAGTTCATCTTTCTTGTGAAGAAGTTGCTATGTTTATGCACAATAGGGTTTTATGACCAAGCATCTTCTTGATCTTCATTGTTGGGATGAACTGAAGAACTTTGCAACCAACAAACTTCTCTAGTTAGTGATTGAAGTCGTGTACTGGAATCCACGCAATTGGTTAGTCACGTATTGGGAATCGTGTATCGAAAGGAGAAATTGTCACTACAGAACAAGTCCAATTGGGTATTGGGGTAAGGGTTCAATTGTAGGTTGGTATAAAGTACTGGGATTCCTTTATTTGTAATCGTTTGTTATGATAATAGTGGAATTTCGAGAGTGGTGACATTAAAATCATCCGGTGGGGTTTTTACCGTGTTCGTTTTCCCCATTCGTAAACAAATCACCGTATCAAATTTATTTTCCGCTACATACTTAGTTTATTGGTGATTTG
This sequence comes from Quercus lobata, assembly GCF_001633185.2. Taxonomy (NCBI): domain Eukaryota; kingdom Viridiplantae; phylum Streptophyta; class Magnoliopsida; order Fagales; family Fagaceae; genus Quercus; species Quercus lobata. Next base: position 71,776,569 of record NC_044908.1, read on the forward strand.
TTTGTGCTACCACGCATTTGCATGTTAATTAACTTAATTAATTCACTTGGCTAAATTAATTGATTAATTTATCATAATGGATCGGTTCGTTTTTGGTCTATCAATTAGTAAGACTAGCAATGAATGCGAGAGAATGGAACACCACATTACCGTATGTTTGTTTGTCTAGACCCCTGATCACTCAAATTGTTTAAACTAATTAATTAAGCAAGTTAACACTTAGGTTTATTATTCAGATTTAGGTTAAATAGAAATAATTCATATCATGCAGTGCGAAAAAATAAATAAGACAACAATATGATTACTTAGAAAAACTAATGAAACTGTCTAGTTTAAAGGTAAAAAACCTGAGGAGGATTTAACCTATACAATCCACAAGGCAAAAGATTCACCATGATAGAATGGAAGCTTTTACAATAAACTTTACCCTAAATCTAGTGCTACCTCTTATAGTACTTACTCACACAATCACGTGCAGTTTCTAATTCACGAACTATTCTATCTTGAATCTGTTGCACACAAACACCCACGTTTATGATTTTGAGATCCCACTCAAAGGTTTCGAATCACCATTAGTTATTGATCTTGTAGCAGTGATTTGTACAACATCGGATCTTGAGATCCTTCAAGGAATATTATTGGTAGAAGACTTTAGAGAGCTTTGGGTACAAAAACTCTAGATCTACAATTGGAGGCACAAGATGTACTATTCTCTCTCTAAAAACCTTAGCTAGTGTTAACTTATAATGTCCTTTAAATACTACAGTAAGCAAATCATGATTTGGGCTTCAAATGGACAAGTTTAGGCTAATGGGCCAAACTTAAAATTTCGCAGATGCGATTCTCGATTGGTCGAGTCTTGTTCTTAATTGGTTGAACCTGGTATGTTTCGAATTCTTCTTTTTGTAGCTTATATGTTCTTGTGTTCTGACTTATAACACCTTGAGCAATGTTTAATAAATCCTATAGACTTTAAAATTGAAAGCTCGAAATGTGTTAAAAACACAAGAGTTGTTTAGACCCCTAAATCAAAGTTACGGCTCGATAGATTTTACACTAACTTAATTCTAAGTGTGGAATAGTGTAAATGTGAGCAGATAAACAAACAAGCTACTCTAACACATATTCATATAAACATAGCAATAAAATGAAATTTAAAAGAGTAGGGAAGAAGAATGCAAACACAGATAACACGCCGATGTGTTTTCGAAGAGGAAACCGAAGAACTCAGCAAAAAACCTCTTCCCCGCCCTTCAAGTGGTAATCGATCCACTAGACAATTAGTTGGGATACATGGGTTAGCAAGAGACCTTCCAAGCCTAATCTACCCGCTGTACCTAAGCCCTCCAAGGTCCTACTCCAACAAGGCTTCTCGGAACCGTGTCTTGTCTAGCTCTCCAGATCCCGCAACAAGCTCCATGTTGCATCTGCCATCCTTGACTTCTCCCAATGCTTTCTAGTAACACTCAAACCTCACTTGATACTCTAAAAGGGTGTGGTAAGTGTTTGAGCTATCAACCTCTCGATGGTATGGAAATGGAGAGGTAGGAGTTGAGGAAATCTACAAACTTATGTGTAGAGATATATGGGTATGATAATCTCTAACTCTCAAGGTGTTTGGCTCGAGTTTTCTCTCAGAAGCACTTCTTTACATTTGTGGGTAATGAGGGTATAAATAGTGTGGGTACAGAAAGTGTGTATCAAATAGTACAGTCTAGCAGAACAGAATGTTTTGCGGGTGTCCTGCGGGAAGGCCTTACCCGCAAGCTACTCGCGAAACATAGCTGTCTCTATCTGTACTGACTCTTCGCATTCCAGTCATGTGCAAGGTACGTGCTTCACTTCGCGGGATGCTTAGTCGCGGGCTACCCGCGAGAAATCTTCTGATTTCAATTGCTTGAGTCTTCACACTCTCTCTCTCTATCACACAACCCTTACAATCAAATCCCATAATAAATACAGAGTACAAAAGATTGAATAAATTTACAATCAAATTTGGCACGGAATAAAAGCCAACAAAATACATATTTGTAAATCACAACTTTACAATCTCCCCCTTTGGCTATTCCGTGACAAAACCCCTAAAATAGACTTTAGACTTAAACATGAGTTTGGGAACAATGGCGAAACTCACTCACACTTAATCTAGAAATTGTGAAGCACTTGCACATTTATACCTGTAACCTGAAACACTCGCACACAAACAAAACTTTCATTAATCTTATGACAAGTTGAATACAAGGTATGAACATGAGCAAGCATAGTGTGATCAAGTATGTAAACATTAGATATCATGCAAACAAAAACTTGATCAAACAAGTTCAGTCATTAAAGAATGATTACAATGAACATTTAGCAAGTAAGTGTTCATCCGGACATACAAACAAAAAGCAATCACTTATGATCACTTATATGTCCAACACACAACCAATGCAAAATACTTGGAGTATATGCATCTAGGAACAAGATCCTACTAGGGCATAAGTGTAGAGTACTCAAGACATATGGCAATATCTTAAAAGCACAAAAAAAAAAATGCTACAAAGCATTGAGATAATCACAAATTGAATATAAACTGAAATTAAAAACAGATTGTACTGAAGTTTTAAGCAAACGCAGTAAAGGCATAAACATAAACCAGCAGTTATAGAAGCTAAAAGTAAACACAAGTAAACCAAACAGTAGTTACTGTCTTCTCCTCCCCCTTTCACTGCACTCCCCTTATCACTACACTCCCCCTAACAACGACACCATCTCCCCCTTTTTGTCATGGAATAGCTAGTCTTCATGTTCCTCTAGCTTCCTCTGAATTTAGTCCAATTAAGTCTGAAGAGATGTGAACTTGGTGTTAAAACGATTGTGTTAGGAGTACATGAGGGTAGCTAGGAGTACAAATGGTATCAGAGTGGGTTGCTCTCTTGTTGTTGATCTTTTGATCACTGAGCTGATCCTTGACCCCTGTTGTTATGGATTCTTGGAAAATATTTTTGCTTATTTATCAACTTGCTTACTTTGTGTATTTGTCGCTTGTTGTTTATGTTAAATCTTTCCTTGGACATCTTGGTCTTATCATATGTGATAATAATTATTTGTGTTATACTGCCTTAACCGCCTTAAAGGCACGTAATTCTTGTCTTTGGTATTTGATAGTGGTTGTTCCAGGCATATGATAGGAAACAAAAGATTATTCAAGACCTTCTTTGAAGGAAAGATTGGGACAGTCACTTTTGGAGATGGAAGCAAATCTGTGATCAAAGGCATTGGAACTGTGGACATTCCAGGGTTACCGGTCTTTGAAGATGTTTGGTATGTTGATAGACTGAAGGCAAATTTACTCAACATCAGTCAAATTTGCGATAGTGGACTGAATGTTCTCTTCATTAAGTATGAATGTGAGATACTTGATGGAGGAGGTGACTGTATGTGTGTTGGTGTAAGGACAGCGGACAACTGTTATGGATTGACACCAAGCATAAGTAACAAGTGTTTTAGTGCAAAGATTGATCAAGTTGATTTGTGGCATCAACGATTGGGGCATGCAAATCATAAGCAGTTAGAAAAGATTTCCAAATGTGATGCAGTTGTTGGTTTACCTAAGTTTGAAAAGATAGATAAGTGCATATGTGGACCATGTCAAATAAGTAAACAGATAAAATCTAAACATCCGTCTGTAGCTAGTGTTCAAATTTCAAGACCTCTGGAGTTACTACACTTTGATCTTATGGGTCCTGCTCGAGTTCAAAGTTTAGGAGGAAAGAAATATATTCTAGTGGTTGTGGATGACTTGGGTTGTGCTTTTGAAAGATAAAGCTGAGACTCCTGAGAAGATGATACATCTGTGCAAGAAATTGCAGGTTGAAAAAGATACTGTGATAACCAAGATCAAAAGTGACCATGGAAGAGAATTTGAGAATACCAAACTGACTACTTTCTGCAACGATCAAGGCACATATCAAGAGTTCTCTTCACCCAAGACACCTCAACAAAATGGAATAATTGAACGGAAAAATAGGGTTGTTCAAGAGATGGCACGTGTCATGCTACACAATAAAAAGTTGCCCAAATCCTTCTGGGGAGAAGCAGTTAACACTGCTTGTCATACACTCAACTGGGTGTATTTCAGACTTGATTCCAAGAAGACTCCGTATGAACTCTGGAAAGGAAAGAAATCGGTTGTTAAGTATTTTAGGATATTTGGTAATGATTGTTACATTCTACGTGATAGAGAGAACTTAGAAAATTTTGATGCAAAGAGTGACAAGGGATATTTTCTAGGGTACTCCTCTACTAGTAGAGCATATAGAGTGTATAATCTGAGAACCAAAACAGTCATGGAATCGTTAAATGTTGTGATCAATGACGAAGTATGTCCAGAAACACATTCAGAAAGTACTGCTCCGGTTCAAGATAAGCCTATGGAGGTTAATGACTCACTTCCTGTTGATTATGTTGGGAAACATAGTGATGAGGAGTTAATGGTATTGAATGATGCAATTTTTGTGCCATTAAGTCCTGAACCATCCACTCCGGTTCATGAGACTCAACAGGCTCAACATGAGTTTAATCCTTCATCAGAATAGAAAGATACATCCACATCTCTAGTTAAAGGTCCTTCCTCTAGAGCAAGGCTTAATCATCCCTCCTCAAATATATTGGGAAGTCTGAATGATAACATGAGATTTAGGTCAAAAGCCTTAAGTGTAATTACACACTCATGCTATTTGTCCCAATTTGAACCAAAAAAGGTAGATGAGTCACTTTAAGATGCTAATTGGGTAAACTCTATGCATGAAGAACTTCATCAATTTGTTCGGAATGATGTGTGGGAATTAGTTTCTAGACCAAAGGGTGTAAATGTAATTGGAACTAAATGGATCTTTAAGAACAAGTCAGATGAACATGGCACTGTTACCAGAAATAAATCAAAACTTGTTGCTCAAGGTTACACATAAGTGGAAGGGATTGACTTCGATTAGACCTTTGCACTGGTAGCAAGATTGGAATCCATTAGGATACTGTTGGCTATAGCTAGTCATTTGAACTTCAAGCTATATCAAATGGATGTCAAAAGTGCTTTCTTGAATGGAATGTTACAAGAAGAAGTATATGTTGAACAACCGAAAGGCTTTGTTGACCCTCACAGACTGGATGATGTATATAAATTGAAGAGAGCTCTGCATGGTTTGAAACAAGCTCCACGGGCTTGGTATGATAGATTGACTACATATCTCACTAAGCATGGCTTCAAAAGGGGATCTGCAAACATTACTCTCTTCATAAGAACGGATAAGAACAGTTTTGTTGTAGCTCAAATTTATGATATTGTTTTTGGTTCTACTAATGACTCTCTTGCTCATTCTTTTGCAGATGAAATGAAGGTTATGTTTGAAATGAGTATGGTTGGTGAACTAACTTATTTCTTAGGATTACAGGTGAAGCAAACGAACTTAGGGATCTACATCAACCAAGAAAAATATGCAAGGAATTTAGTCAGGAGATTTGGACTGGACAATGTTGCACATGCCAGAACACCAATGGCCGCCAATGCAAAATTAACAAATGATCCATCAGGTGATTCTGTTGATGTTACATTATACAAAAGTATGATTGGATGCCTTTTATATTTGACTGCTAGTCGGCCTGATATTGCCTTTAGTGTTGGTGTTTGTTCTAGATTTCAATCTAATCCTGAAGTTTCACACTTAAATGCTGTCAAAAGAATCATTAAATATGTTGGTGGAACTTGTGATTATGGATTATTTTATAGTTAAGAGTCTAATCTGTCTCTAGCTAGTTTTTCTGATTCTGATTGGGCTGGTAATGCTAATGATAGAAAAAGCACCACTGGTGGGTGTTTTTATTGCTTGGATGAGTACAAAGTAAAATTCTGTGTCCTTGTCTACTACTGAGGCAGAATATATTGCTGCTGGAAGTTGTTGCTCACAACTTCTTTGGATGAAAAAGGTTTTAACTGATTATGGGATATCCTAAAATACCATGATTGTTTACTGTGATAACTCTAGTGCTATTGACATATCTAAGAACCCTGTTTAACATTCTAAGACTAAGCACATAGAGATTAGGTATCACTTCATTAGGGATCTTGTTGAAAGAAAAATTGTGTGTCTTGAGTATATTCCTACTGAACGTTAGAATGCTGACATCTTCACCAAATCTCTTGATAGAAGTAAGTTTGAGACACTTCGATAAGTAATTGGTGTGATTCTGTGTCCCTGATTTGTCTTGGCCTTCTTGGTCCTTGTGCTTCATTGCTCTACCCTTTGTGACCATTGTTCTTTGGTTTTTTTTTTTTTTTCTAGGATTTGCATTGCATAACATTCATGCATTTCATTCTAGGTGTTTTTTTTTTAAAAAAAAAAAAAAAAAAAGGAAAAGGGAAGAAAAAGGAAGCAAATTGTGTTTTGCACTAGTTTCTTGGTTTTTGAGAACAAGGTTGGTCAATTTATTTTCACATAACACGTCTTTTGTACCTTGTTTAGCCTTGATGAGCTTACTTATTGCACATTACTAGTTGAAGCTTTGTAGTGCATGTTGTGTGGGAAAGATGTTTATGGTTTTGATCACTTTGTCTTGATCTTGAAGTCACATGTTTTTTGATAGTCGAACTTGAACTTTTAGAGAAAGGCATAAATAACCATCTCACCACTGTTCACTATCCAATCATGAACACTTTAGTACATACCGTAAGATTTTGTGCTCAAGAAAGTGTAGCACATGCACAAAAAGAACATAAGGTGTAGCCTCGGTTTAATTGCTTAATACTTAAAATTGGTGTGTACTATTAGGCTTGATGCCAAATCACATAATTAAAATTGGTATGTACATTATCCTGGCTTTTTAATAAATTTCTGAATAAATTAAAATTGGTATGTATCTTATGAGGCAAAATTCAAGAAACTTACATGATTGTAAGCTTATGATCTAGGAGATGGGGAGTTATATGATGTAACTCTTTAGGTGATAGTCTCTTTTAAATTTTATGTGATGAATTTTGTAGACTTTGTGATTGATTGCTATTTACATATCACCTCACATGTATCTCAAGTTTTTGCTAGTTGCACACACTACATGAGTTACTCTTTGCTAAACATTGTACATGTTATTGTGTGTGTTTATGGTCTGACCAACCAAGTTTGCAATTACTCTTTGCTAAACATTGTTCCTCAATGTCAATGCTTTGAGTTGTTCCTAAATGTCTTTTCAAAAACTGTGTTTTTTTTCCTCAAACTTTGTGAGCCTCTGTCCATTTCGATTGATCCAACCTAATTTTCGATCAATCGAAATTGTTTTGAAATTGTTTTAAATTTTTTTTAAAGAGCCTCTGTTTGTTTCGATTGATCGAAACTGATTTTCGATCAATCGAAACTCGTGAATCAGGTTTTTAAAAATATCAATTTTGACTTGTTCCTCTCACTTTTTCAAAACTCTCTCTCTCTTCGACTTGGCAAGGCTCCATAGAGATTTTTTTGTCATTTTTGGCCAGTGTTTTTTGCAAGGTTTTTCTCTCCATAAGCCGATATGTCCATATTACCCTCTCTTTTTCATTTATTTTCAGTTTTACATGCATTTTTTCATGCATTGAAGGGTTATTTTCGGACTTAGCATATTTTGGGTTTTTGATGATACAAACCGTATTTTGTGAAATTGAACATTGGGTTTTTGTTCTAGGATGTTATAATCATGATCCTTGAGGTTTAATTTGATCAATTTTGTGGTTTTTGAGGAATTGAAAATTCTAGGGCTTGTAATTAACCCGAATTGGGGATTTTGTTCAAATTTGGTTAAATTGATGAAATTGGCTTATTGATTTGATATAATTGGTCGTTATTTTCTGAAATCTATCTTGTATGATGATCAATTAGTCAATTTCTTTCAAATTGATCAAGTGATTTTTCAAAATTTTGGGGTTTTTGTGTTAGAAACTCTATGCTCAAGCCAATTTTGTGAATTTTAACTTAATTGCACTGCATTAGGACATGCATCATGCTATTTAATTTGTTCATGCATCATATAGATTTTTGTTCTATATTTTTTTGTGCTAACTTGCAGTCTACCCTTGGTGTTTTTTTTGTTTTGTTTTGTTCCTTTGCTTTATGTCTTGGTCCTTATCCTAGCACCATGCCTAGGAAAACTAGAGCCTATAGGACCCCCTCCACTTCCTCTGAGTCTCCCTCTAGGAGTGAGGTGTTGAGGAATGATAAAAGAAGAGAGGCCTTTGAGACTCTGAACTGTAAGCGTAAGATTTGGGCTGAGCATGCTGTAATTTTAGATGAGATTGATCCGGCCATTAGGGCTAACTTTGAGTCTAGAGGTTGGTTGTCTCTCTTAGAGATAGATTATCCACCCCCGACTGCCCTGATTAGAGAGTTCTTCTCGAATCTCTCTTGCCACGTCTATGATTCCAACACTCTTGTTAGGAGTTGGATACGAGGTGTTGAGTTTACCATTACTCCTCAGGTAGTGGCTGCCGCTCTTGGGGTTCGGTTGTTCAGGAGCCTGACTATCCCTATGATGAGTCTCCACCCTTAGATGTTGTCATGTCATACATCACTGGGTCTTCTATCCAGTGGGGTTCTGATCCTCAGATCACGTCTGCTGAGTTTACCGAGACTGCCTATCTTTTCTTTAGGATAGCGTGTTATTCTTTGTGGCCTATTTCTCATCTCCATACCATCCCTCTAAAGCAATGTATGTTTTTGTATGCGTTTGTTTCTGGTGCGTCTATCAGTTTCCCTCATCTATTCCTTCGTTCTTTGAACGAGGTTCATAGGAGTTCTACCGTAGGGCATGCACTTATTCATCCTATTTTCATTCATAGGATTTTGTTGTTTCTTGGTCTAGATGGTTTTCCTTTCAGTAAGCCTGTTCATGTTGTTGCTCCCATAGGTGCCACCTTTCTTAGGCAAAGGGCTGCTTACTTGAGAGTTGCTCCTTCGCGTCCTAGAGGTGCATCATCTGATACTGTTCCCCCTCCTCCCTTTTCTACAGGTGCTGATACTACTGAGACGTCTGGTGCTGCTGCTGATGCTGATGTTCCTCCACTAACTACTTCAGATGATTCAGACATTCGACATACGTTGGATCATGTCTTGACCGTTCAGGCGGCTCATGGACAGATTTTGGTGGACGTGCTCGATGAGATCCGTGTTTTGCGCACAAAGTTGGCACAGTTTAGACAATCTTCACCACCACCTCCCTTTTAATGATGGATTTTGTTTGCCCTTTGACATTCCGTCACAAAAAGGGGGAGTACATATTTGAGCTTGTAGAGTTTTTGTCTTCAGGGGGAGAGTATTTTTGTTGGTTGGAGCTTGTGGAGTTTAGATTGTATCTAGGTGCTTCACATTATATTTTATCTTTTTAGCTCTTACCATATTTTTGTTGGGATATTCATGTTAGGGGAGTTACTTTTATTGCTTTATATGTTTCTTGTTTTCAACTATTTATTGATTTATATTTATGAGTTTTTCATTGATATATGTCTTTATTGTGTGTTGTTTGAAATCAAGAATTTATTTTGTTTACTTATATTTTTCCACACATGCGGTTATGCATTTTGTTTAGTGTTTCAGGAAATATACAGGTTGATTCAATTGAGTTGCTGTCTACACTTGCAACTGATGGATAGTAGTTAGAATTGAGTTTGTTTTATGAGCATTTGTTTTGTAAAGGGTTTTTCTTTGTAAACTTTGAGCTTCTAGTTGTGTTTTGTCACGGATTACCAAATGGGGAGTTTGTTAAGTTCTAAAGACTTAGGTTTTTATGTATTTAGAACTCTAATGTGTATTGTTAGCAAACCATGATCAAAACAATATGTTTAGAAGTGTTTAGTCTTGCTCAAAGTTGTATCTTTTATGTAAAGTTAGAATTGAGCTAATGCAGAACTTACTGTGCATTTCGGCCTAGTTCGATCGATCGATCGAAGCTTTGGCTCGATCGATCGAATCTCGGGCAGAATGCGTTTTTTTGCAGATTTCCAACTCAGCCCTAGTTTGTTTAAACGTTTAGGGTTTTCTAATTTGTCCTAAGTATAAAAAGCAAACCTTAGCCACGTTTTAGTGTTGCTCATATTGCTGTTTGTGTAAATCTCTTGTGAGATCTAGAGGAGCTTTCCTTTACACAAACTTAGGGTTTTTAAGGAGGAGATTTTATCTACACCTTGATAATCAACTCAGTTGCTGCCATTGAAGCTTAAAGAAACACAAGTGGGTGTGCTTGTATATGGTGGTGAATCCAAGAAAGAAGGAGTTCGTAGATTCGGAGTTTGCACGTGATCGTGTTAATAAGTTCTACTAGTGGGTAGCAATAAAAAGTCGAGCGTGGGGGCTTGTAAGTCTTATTGTATGAACTTCGATTCTTTCAAGATAGTGGATTCAAGTTTACCTTGAGGATGGCTAGGTTAAATCCTCCCCAGGTTTTTACCGGTTTGGTTTCCTGGGTGATCATATCTTTGTGTTATTTATCTTTCCGCTGCTTTGCATGATATGATTGTTTTGATTGTGATAACCTAGATTTGTGAATTTGGACTAAGTAACAACTTGGCTAATTATCTAGGTTAATCCAATTGTGTTTTTAAGGGGTCTCAAAACCAACAGCATCATATCTATTTTGCTTATAATTGTCTAACCTAGACTTGAATAACAAGCTTGTTAATCAACTCGGCTTAATATTAGGTTAAACATATTGTGTTAAAGGGTCTAAAAACCTAACACTTTCCTCTACCATAGATTGTTTTATCAACCCGTTTGTTATCCAAAAAATGTGCAAGATAACATAGATTATATTGGTGGTGAATAGTACATTTTATTAGAGTTGAGCATTGTGTGAAGTCATCACCATCGCATTTTTTTTTAAAGCTATGCTATAGTACTTTTAATCAAAATAAAATATTTTATTTTTTATTTAACTATCCTATATATCACACAGGTTAGCAACTAGTATAATATGTAGTCGTGAAGCACTTACTCACTATGGATGTAGGCCATTATGCGGAATCACATAAACTTTTGTGTGTTCTCTCTTTCATGATCCGCACATCATTCAATCATCACACACAATCACACAACAACTTTCACAATAGGCAGGTGAAAACCTAGCAGTTTGCATTGCATACATGCTACAAATCTATAATAATAATAAATAGAAAAAGAAAGAGAAGCTGCAAGTAAATCAAGGCAAATTTTGTGGTTGTGCTGTTGAGAATGTTACATAGCAGCAGCGTGCCTTATTATTACTGATAATCCCCCCTAGCATCTGAGTATCTATTATACCCACATTTATCTGCATACATTCAGTAAGATGGTGGAATTAGGGTTTAGGTAACAACGGCCTAAGCAATGTGAGGAATAAGGCGGACAGGAAGCCCTTTGGCTGGTATGGGCATTGGATTCACAATGATCTTCTCATCAGGAAGCAACTTCTCCCAGTTGAACCTCTTTAAAACATTATGCATGAAAACTAGAATTTCGAACCGTGCATACTCTTTTCCAGGACACATCCTAGGCCCTCCTCCAAATGGTACATAACTGTAAGGTCGTGGTCCATTCCCTTCAAATCTTGAGGGGTCAAACTTTTCAGGTTCTGGGAAGTATTCTGGGTTCCTATGTGTTGAATTTGCACTCCAATATAACTGCAAATTTAAGAAAAATTTAACACGTTAAGCTATTATAAATATAGATATCCAAATTTTGTGAAGACTTGAAAGAGTAATGTTAAGGTACCGACATTTTCCACAACTAGGAACATGACATGTTATTATTTAAGCAAAATCACTTTCACTTAGGTTCATTATTAAACCATTTTTTTATGTACTAATCACATCATGCCATTACCGTTTTGAAAAATGATATGTTCACAGACTTATTATTTAATTTGTTAAGAACATATATGCGAAGTTACATAAACACGTGCATGTGCATGCTGTAAAAAAATTGCATATATATACATACTAACCTTCCAACCCTTTGGAATAGAGAAACCAGCGAAGACAAAGTCATTAATGGCCTCCCTAAAAGCACCCTGAAGAGGTGGGGCAAGTCTCATCACTTCACATGCAACATTCCATGAATACCTCATCTTCTGAATGTCATCCCAGTTAAGTAACTCCCCTGGTTTTTTTGACTTCGCAATCTCAATTTGCTCTATTTAATATAAAAAACGTAAATATATATATATATATTGTTAACAATGATTAACAATCTAAACATTTAATTACTTTTTTATTTTTAATTTATTAGAAAACCAGCCACAAAGGTAGGAAAATTATCATTTTCTTTGGATTTAGTTCACTCGTGAGAAATTGTTAAAATTGAATGGGAGCCTCAGTGGTAGTACTACTAACAAAGTCCACTAGAAATTTTGGTGGTTAATTGCGTTAGTGATGATGTACGGAATCCACAAGAAATTTTCATCAATAAACGGTAACATATGACATACTATGATCGATGAAGTATGATGTATAATGCAAAAAGTAGGACAAAAGATTTATATTTCTGGTATATGATCCAACACAAAACATCCATTAAATTTATTTTCAAATGTGGGATCCAACGAAGAACCCACTTCAGCAACAAAACTAAATGGCACGTACGCTGTTAAACTGTAAACATTTTTACAAACAAAACAATTTATAGTCTCCGCCCCTTTCTTTGTTTTTTCCTGTCAATAATATTATATTACTTACTTTTAGAATATTAAGATTAATGACCTAACAAATTTCACAATAGTCAAGGTAATAAGGTAAAAAGTTGTGATTTGTGTGCAATAAAAGTAATATTAATAGTGACTTTACGTGAAAATAATCATCTCAATGAATTGTAACAGAAAAAAAATTAATGAAATTGCTTTGTTTATAGCATTGTTATAGATTTCTAAAATTTGTTAAAAATTTTATGAAATTAGATGAAAAATCTTGTGTAAAGATTGTTAAAAATTCTAAAATTATGTGAAAATAATCATGCCAATTTGTTCTATTTGTTTCGATAAAAAACCTTGTGTAAAAATTGTTTTCTATATTTTCTTGTGTTTAGTAGCATCTGAAAAAATGAGTCAAACGAAAGCTATCTTTGGTGTACGTTTGGGTCCAAATTAAAAGCCAGCTTATTTTATTATTTAGCTTATTTTTGCTACTATTCATGGGTCCTCTTGCACTTTTTTGTACTATTCATAGATCCTACTGTACTATTCTAGCTAACTTTTACTTTTATCTACAGTACTTTTAATAAAAAGTTTCTAGTTTCAACAAAATAAGTGGATCCTAAACAAACCCTAGTTAACATAAAAATTATGACTTATTTTTAGAAATTATTTACTACTAATTTTTTTGGAAAACAACTCTATCTTTAGGTTAAATAAGGGAAGTTAGGAAATTATTTTTCAATTCATTTAAAGTTACTATCAAATATAAGAAAATGATATAGTTTTATAGAAAGTGTTTTTTGGAAAAATGACTATCTTTTAGAAAACATCATTGCTAAAACAAATGGAGCTTAAAAATAAATAAATAAAGAACATAGGATTAAGAAAGATAAGTGATTGAAAGTTCACCTTTTAGGACCTTATTGTAGATTTCGGGAAGCTCGGCAAGATACTTGACAACAAAAGTAACAGCAGCACTTGCTGTGTCATGGCCACCAATTAGCAAACCAAGAATCTTGTCAGCTATGTCCATCTCAGTCATGAACTGTCCATTCTCATCGGAGGTGAGCAACATATGTGACAATATATCCTGTGTGGGAGATGCTTTCTTCTCAGCCAAATCAATCTTCCTCTGCTTAATGATAGCCCTCAACTCCTTCTTTATCACCTTTGAAGCCCTAATGGCACGGTTAAAGGGCGTCCATGGCAAATCTATGGGAATAGAAAGGATCCCAGAAGCCAAAACGGTGAAAGGATCAGCAAACTTGGCAACATGCTTTGGATCTTCAATGCTCAAGAACAACCTACAGGCCAACCAAAAGGTGTAATTCTTGGCAAGTGGAAACACAGTCACTTCTTGCTTCCCTTCCCAACCAGCCTCAAAGTGTCTCCGCGCAATAGTGTCCATGATGCCTATATATCTTTGCAAGGCCTCTGGCTTCATGAAGTTTGGCAACATCTTTCTCATCTTCTTGGATTCTTCATTGGAAGATGTTTGTAGAGAGGAGGGAAAGATTTTGTTCACAGAACTTGGCCACCAAGCTGTGACAAGTTTGTTTTCATTGGAATATAAGAACTTGTTTCCGGCCGTATTACACATAACAACCACTGGCTCTCCAAAGATTGAAGTCTTGAAGACTTCGGAAGAGAATTTAGCCATTCTATCATATATGAACTTTTCTGGGTGACCCTTTCTTCCAGTGGAGAGATACTCAAGGCTCTCACCAATGAAAGGTAAGCCCATCTTCCCCCTTGGAAGATTAGGATGTGAAGCATAGGACTGGTGGTAGAGAAGGAATACAACAGAAAGTGAAGCAATGAAAGCACAGAGGATGACACCACTAAGGAAGAAAAGCTCCATAGTTGATGAAGCTAGTTTGTGCTTAGGCAATAGTTTTTAGAGGCACGCTTTTGCAAATGCAATATGGGAGTTTATATAGGAAAAATAGTATGTGTATTCTTGATTATATATACAAATACAATCCGTAATAACGCATTTCCTTGACCGTAATAATTGTACTATTTTCACAATTTTGCAGTCAATTTTGGTGTGAGCTACATTATTCTATAGTATGTATTTTCCTTAATGCATTGATATCATAAATAACTAAGACAGAACATGGCATAATATAAAAAAAACAATGGATTATTGACAAACGACATGATAACATTGTCACACAAGTGAACCTTGACCTACATGAATTAATTAATTAGTAAGAGGAAATATGACTATTTTTTTTTTTTTTTGTTAATCTATCTACATTTTGTTGGAAATTGAAAAAGCTGTCAATACTTTTTCAATTCCCAAGAAATTTTTTTCCAAAAATGGTTAGTTATTGTGTGTCCTTAGGGTACACATTAGCAAAATCCATCTATATTAGACCAAAAGTGGAAGGAAAAAAAAATGGAAGAAAAAGCCGGCCCTGCTTTGAAAATGCTACTTTACAATAAAATCAACCATGCAGGCAACCAATAAATGGAATTTCTTCCATATCACATTGTTGAGTTTGGAATAAGTAATGTTTAGTAATTTCTTCCATATCATATTGCCTAAATCTTACGTTAGTCGCAAACGTGCACGTTTGCAACTAATGTAAGATTTAGGCAATATGTTCTAAGGTGCGGTCAATGTATGCCCATAGGCCATATATTAATCATCTATTTTGAAAAAGTTTTTATAGAGAATTGAAAAAACTGTCAAAACAATTAATCACTTTTTTATTTTTCCATAAAAAATTTCTAAATTAAGTTACTAATATATACCTTAAGAACACATATTAGTAAAACCCTATATTCTATATTTCTTCTTGCAATTTTTTTTTCTATTTTTAGAATACTAAGTATTTTAACACACACAAGGGAGAGGAGAGAAGATTTTAAAGAAATTGACAGTAATGTATATCCAAAAGAGCTTAACTCAAGCCACTAATCAACTGAGATACATTCCATATCAGAGGTTCTCAAACCAGGATTTGAACCATGCCAGATTGCTCTTGCACAGTTACATTCCAAAAATAGATGAACAGTAGATTCTTCTAAATCATTACACATTACACAAGTTCTTGCCACTGGGATACCTCTTTCCTTTAGCTTATCAAAAGTAGGCAGGCAATTGTGCAGCAACTTCCAAATGAACATAAGAACCTTCAAAGGTAATTTCATCTTCCAGAAAAAACTCCAAATAGAAGACTTTAGGATTGAAGAATTCTAAAGGGTAGTGTTCTGTTCTTTGTAAATCAGATGGTATGCTTGACTAACATTATATGCACCTGATGAAGAATACTTCCAAACCAACTTGTCACTGTTGCCTTGGGATTTAGGAACAGGAATCTAGAGAATCTCCTTGGCTTTTGAAGGTGGGTAGATTTTCCTAATTAGCTCACATTTCCAAGACCTAGATTGATTATCAACTAAGTCTGCTACTGTACCATTAAGCAGACCATACTCCCTAAGAACATGGTTTGAGCATTGAAACCAATCTGGGTGGGAGAGTGGTATTTGGTTTCCATTTGCAATCAGCCATCGACCATAATGAAGGGAAGAACATTGAGCCTTAGTGATATTCTTCCATACCCAAGAGTGGTGAGGTTTAGGTTGGTATTCTCTTAAGGAGCAATCAGGGAAATATTTTTTCATGAAGGTCCTAGTTAGAAGTGAGTTGGGGTTATCTTATATTCTCCAAAACTGTTTTGCTATCATTGCTTGGTTGAACAGATTAAAGTTTTTGAACCCTAGGCCACCCAACCTCTTAGGTTTGTAGAGTGTACCCCAATTTATCAAGTGAAGCTTCCTAGTACCAGGTTCATGTCCCCACCAAAACGACCTAACAATGGTATCCAATTTCTTGCACACAGAATCAAGAACTTTAAAATAAGAAAACGTATAAAGGGGTAGAGACTGTAAAACAGAAGAAATTAAGGTTGCTCTCCCAGCTTGGGACAAAAGTCTAGCCTTCCACCCCTTAAGCTTATTTTGGACTTTGTCAACAAGGTCCTAGAAGTCACACACTCTTCTACCTCTAAGCTTAAAATTAATGCCAAGGTACCTATTGGGTTGCTGAACAAGATTGACCTGAAGAGAATTAGCAATGGTATCTTGTTCATTTTATGGAATATTAGGTGAACAATAAAGGTCAGACTTAGCAAAATTGATACTTTGACCTAAGAGAGAACAATACCACATAATAATCCTTTTAAGATTATTAAGGGATGAACAATCATTTTGGGAGAAGAACAAGGAGTCATCTGCAAAAAGAAGGTGAGTGAAAGAAACCCCCTGCCTTCCAATTGCAATACCTTTGATCTGTTTCCTATTTTCAGCTTGAATTAAGGCAATGGAGAGTACATTGGCACAAAGAAGAAAGAGGTAGTGAGAAATGGGATCACCTTGTCTTAAGCCCCTATTTGGTTGGAAAGATTGAGTTGGGCTGCCATTAACAAGTATGGTATATTTTACTGTGGTGACACATTCCATGATCCAATTGACCCAGATAGGGCTGAAGTTCATGGTTAGCATGACAGCTTGAAGGAAAGTCGAACTGACTCTATCATAAGCTTTATTCATATCAATTTGCAAGGCTCCAAACCCTTTTTTCCTTCCTTTTTTCTTTTTTAAGGTATCAAAGATTTCATGAACAAGAAGGATGTTATCAGTGATACTTCTACCTTGGATAAAAGCATTCTAGAAAGGTGAGATGAGTTTATCCATAAGGGTTTAAGCCTATTCACTAGGATTTTAGAGATGATTTTATAAGTGACATTGCAGAGACTAATAGGCCTGAAATGAGTAACCTCTTCAGGGTTGTTCATTTCAAGGTGAGATGGACAAATACTTTAGGTGTTCTTACTTTATTGATTTGTGGTTGAAAGCCACTACAATTGGGAGTTTAGCCATGCCCACTTCCAAAGTAGTATTGTAGTTGTGGATTGTTCAGGGAAAAAGCTGAGAATTGCAGACTGAAAGCATTACTGCTTAAAGTGAAATCATAGCACCCTGAAAGCTTGGATTATATTTAAGGTCATTGAAAGTATAAGACATTGTCTTTTTTCCATTCATATAAAATCATAACTTTTTTGTTCTTTTGTTAATTAATTTATTTATTAATTAGCTGTTAAGGTGGCTGTCAAACACAATACTAGATCTTAGTAAAATTGATGAACCTACTTTACTGTGAGACCTAGCTAATATGGATTTTATATTTTTATTGAATTAGTTCTCCAAATGTATGCTAAGTGTTGGCTGTCAAACACAATAATAGATCTTAGTAAAATTGATGAACCTACTTTACTATGAGACCTAGCTGATATGGATTTTATATTTTTATTGAATTAGTTCTCCAAATGTGTGCTAAGTGTTTATTAGGTAGAATTTGGTTATATAGATGATTCACGAAAATCCTTAATTGTAATTTGAGATGTGACTAACATTTTTCTTGGACTGTGATAAATGGTATTGAAAAATTTATTTTGTAGATGATGCAAAGACATTTATTTATTCATTTAAGGATCCATATGAGAATTTGTTTGGGAGTTTTTCAGACATTACCATCATCTTCATTCTTCATTGTCAATTTTTTTTTAAAAAAATAATACAATTGTTATAATAAGTGAGGGAGGGATATTCAAACCTTTGTTTTTCGCTTTTATGAGATCAAATATTCTCTCTAAGTTACAAAGCTCTTAGAATTTTTCACTATCAGTTAACATCTTTGAAAGATAGAAAACGAAAAGCCCAATACGTTTCTGAACCTGTCCTGTAATATTAGAACATAAAAGACTATAATTCAAACCAAGCAAGAAGGCCAAGTGAGTGTACTGTGTAGTGTGCACCACCATGGAACTGTTCAAAATGTAGCAGCTATAATCAATATTTATGCACGTTTTGGTATAATCAAAGCTACCCTGAGATTTCATTTGGGAGGAGAAATTAAAAACAAAGAAAAAAAAATTGCTAAGTGTACTTCTTTCATTTTTCTTTTAGAGTTCTCACATGTCCAATTAAGCATTTTGTTAACTTTGGTACGAATTTTTCATGTTTACTAAAAGTGAGAAAATATTTTATTTGAAATGGTTGAGATTTAAGGAGCTATTGTTGCCGTTGATATCAATGACAATCTCTACTAATTTTTGCTGCATCAATATTGGTAAATCTAAAACTTGACCAGATTGTGTTTTTAAATTAACCTTACTTCCTTTAGAAAAGATGGTTTTTAATCTATTATATATATCTATTTTTTGTTTTGTTGAAGTGTTTGAGTTTGATTTAAACATTTTTCTTCTATGTCTAAGTGCGAAGGTGCAATGAGAGTTAAAGATGCGTGCATCATTTTCAGAATTACTTGCGATGAGTGAAACATAGAAGAGTGAGTTTATCTTCATTCCCATAAAGTTCTCTTTTCTCCTCCATTTGATGTTAATAGTTTTAGAACTAATCCCATTTAAATTTGATGATTTGTCTACACAAATCTGATGGACTATTTTGTGCATTTTTATAGATCTTAACTCAATATTGTTCAAAATCCTAAATTCCTTGATGTGTGCTCTAGCCAATTTTAATTTGAAAGTTAGATTACTTTGAAATTTTCATAGGATTTACGAAGATGTTCAAGTTTATTATCTATGTCCCTTCCCATTTCACACTTTTTGTTTTTTTTTTTTTTGGGTGAATGATCTTAATCTATCTAGCAAATTGCATTGCACTGTTGTTGACTACAAGTATTTTTTACATGAGCTGCCAATGGACTTTGATTATCACAATTGGGTATTATCTTAAAAACACTCTCTTTCTTTTTGTATCATTGTGTGCAAGTTTGTATTTTTTTTTTTTAAATAATTTCGGTTTGGTTATTAAGAAAGTGTAGGGATATAATACATATGATAAGTTTTGGATTTTTATTTAGTATGTTTGGGATTCAAGCATCTTTATATAGTTGTTTGGGCTAAAGTTTAAAAGGGATGGTGAAGGCTCAGTGTGCTAGGATGATGCCTTTGAGAAGAGGTGATGGATTCCTAAAAAGGATGAGAAACTGACAGTTTACAACTTTACATTAACAACATGGCATTTGGAATTGGAGTTAGAATCTAAAACCTTATGGTAGGAAATATGTAAATGTTCAATTTCAATGAATAAAAACTCAAGTCATAAAATTTTCATGGTTGTTTGCAGTTGTTCCTTTGAATGATTATTTGATTTTAAGTTTTCTTTCAATCTTTTCTTTTAGGTTTGGTAAGGTCCAAGAAGAGTCGTTCACTTATCCAAAAAAGGTCTGGGAAGAGTTGTAGACTTTTTTGGATGAATTATGTGGAAACTTTTGCAAATAAGATGAAACTATACTCAAGCTTTATAAAGTTTTATTCATTTGAAAACTATTTTATCAAATTTAGTTTGTTAAATTCTGATTAAGATGAATGGATAATTCAAAACAATGAGTACACTTATTTTTTATTTGTTCCTTTTAAATGTTGTTACACACAATATATTTATATATTGATTGCTGCATCATTATTATGTGATAAAAGTCTTTCCAGGTATCATTTGGCTGCCACATCTATAAAACCCTAAAACTTAATACCACATGCAAAACATGTATAAGCTTCAACATCAATGATGCACCAATAGTGATTAAAGCTTGCAAGGTATTCCATAATTATTATGAAGTTAGCAAAAAACTTGGTAAAATTGTTGATGTCTGTTTAGGTTTTGTGCAAATGTGATTTTTACTTGATATTGCTTGCTGAAAACGAATGGGGGGATTGCCTTGTGGTTCATCTTGAATTGGCTTGAGTTTTCACTTTTTATTTTATTTTTCAAATATAAATAAAACTATGATAGTTCATGTAAAATTAAAAACCTTTAATGTATAAACTATACTTTCATAAGATTTTTCCGTGCATCACACGGGTTAACGACTAATTGTGAATAAAAGTTGTATCAAAACTTACTCTGTGTGTGGCTTGAGGATGTGTTCTTATTTAAACCAATCTATTAATGT
The DNA here is from genome assembly GCF_001633185.2 of Quercus lobata. Taxonomy (NCBI): domain Eukaryota; kingdom Viridiplantae; phylum Streptophyta; class Magnoliopsida; order Fagales; family Fagaceae; genus Quercus; species Quercus lobata. The sequence goes on from NC_044908.1 coordinate 71,797,216, forward strand.
ATAAATATACAATCAAGTTTCGGAACAATTATAAGTGTATAACTTTCCTTATACAATTTCCTTATTGAAATGACAAATTCTTATTAAATCTTATTATTTGGACTCACCGCTATTTTAACTTTTTTATAATAAAATTTCTAATCCGCAAGATTTGTTTAGGGTTGAGACTTGAGTTTTTTTTTTTTTTTTAACATAAAGCCGAATCAGCCAGTATCAAAGCCTCCACTGTTTGTCCTCAAAAAAAAATAAATAAATAAAGCCTCCACTGTTTCTCCCAAATCACGGCAGGGTTTATATAGGGTTGAGAGTGTTTTCTTTTTTTACTTAAAACCGAATCAGCCAGGTATCTTAGGGTTGAGAGTGTTGTTGTTGTTGTTTTTTTTTTTTTTCAGGTAAAGCCGAATCAGCCAGGTATCAAAGCTTCCACTGTTTCTCGAGTCCAAATCTTCTGTCTCATTAATTATGCTCCATTTCATGTTTCACCAATAAAATTTGGACAGCTAGCTTCTCTCATTAAATGAGATAACTCTCATTTTAACACTCATGTTACTTAAACGTTAACGTTAAAATCCCTTTCTTTTTTTTCTTTTTGTTCTTCCGCAACTTTATTTCATTTTTGTTCCGGCTTTTGGTTTCTTTTTTTTCTCTTCTCCATGGGGTTTGTCTCTTGCCGCAGCTTTTGGGATTGATTTGGACTCTTCCCCTTTTTTTTCTTCCGCAACTTTAATTTCTTCTCTGTTTTGGCTTTTGGTTTTTCTTTTTTTCTCTTCTCCATGTGGTTTGAGTCAACAAGAACTCTTTTGAGCTTTGTTTCTTGCCGTAGCTTTTGTTTTTGATTTGGACTCTTCCCTCTATTGTCTCATTATATTCCTTTCTCCCAAAGTGTTTCTGGCTTTTGCTTTTGTTTTTGTATGCCACAGAGGTTCCTTTTGTCCGGTGCAGATTTGTTTCAACTTTTGAGAGACTTCTGCTGAAACAAGCAACCTTCAAGGCTTTCAAGGTTTCTTTTTTTTCTCTTCTCTATGTGGTTGACGTCTCAAGTGTTCATCTTCATCCTCACTTCGCCCCAGTTACAAACACATCCTCACTTCATCTTCAAGTGTTCATCTGCTTCTATTGGTTTCCACAAAACAAAAACAACATAGTTATTTTTTTTAATAAACAACATATATATATATACACACACACGTTAGACACAAACTCACACAAATATAAAAAAGTTGTTATAAATCCTAAAATAAATTAAAAAAAGAAATTTATTTACATTAAACCAAAAGAAGAGGACTTACTTTGTGACTGAACAATACATACAAGCCTTGTAGGTTGCTTGTTGCAGTAGGAGCCTCTCAAAAGTTGAAACAAATCTGCACCTATAGGAGAAAAGGACCTCAGCGGCATATAAAAACAAAAGCAAAAGCCTGGTTTTGACTGTGGGAGAAAGGATTACAATGAGACAAAATAGGAGAAGAGTCCAAATCAATCCCAAAAGCTGCGGCAAGAGACAAACCACATGGAGAAGAAAATAAAAAAAGAAACCAAAAGCCGGAACAGAGAAGAAATAAAGCTGCGGAAGAAAAAAAAGAAGAGAATTTTAAAGTTAACGTTTTAGTAACGTGAGAGTTAAAGTCAATGTTATTTCATTTAATGAGAGAGGTTAGTTGTCCAAATTTTATTAGTGGAGTATGAAGTGGAGCATAATTGATAAGACAGAATATTTGAACTCCTGTTTCTCACCAAAATCATGGCAGTTTTAAGACAAGTAGTGAGAACAACTATGGCCACGATCAAAAACCTATACCCTTCGCGTCTTCACTCAAGTCACCTTCCTTGTCGTCACTACCATAGTATGTGTGCTTCTCTACCTCTTAGACCTCCATCATTATAAATACTCCATTCATTACCTTCGTCTTCTTTTTTTCTTCTTCTTTTTTTCTTTTAACTCTATCTTATTGCCGTGATTCTCTTTTCCGCATCATTTTTTTTTTCCCGGTAGTCGACATTGTGTTTAGTGGTTTACAGCTTGCAATTTTAAGTTGGTAATTGACTATTGCAGAGCCAATTAAGTGCCGTAGTAAATCTAAATCTAATGCATCTGATGTTCGGCCACAAAGGTCGAATGATTATGAAATATCTGATATATTACCTGCTTGGGCTGGTTGGCTTGGATCTATAGCGGTAGGAATAGTCTTGGCCGTTGATACAAAGGTTTGTGCAAATTTATTTCTTTCTTTTTTGGTATTGCCTTTGTTAGACATTAGGTATTGAGTGTTTATTCCTAAAAAAAAAAAAAAAGTATTGAGTGTTTAGAAGTCTTTTTTTGGCATTTATTTTTATTAACTTTTTTGAGAATCTGTTAATATATGTTGAAGATGCTACAAATTTTATCACACAAGTCATATAAATAAGTGTGGCTTCAAATTAAAAAACCAGTTTATTTCACTATTTAGTTTATTTTTTATACTATTCATGGGCCCAACTGTTCTTTTTGATACTATTCATAAGTCTTATTATACTATTTTAATAAAATAAATAGATTACAAACAGATCATAAATGTATTGATTTTTTAACCTAAACAATCACAATTATTGCCCTATTAATTTATAAACTGTTTATAGTACAAGTGAAAGTAATAGTAGTAGTAGTATTTTCCTTCCAAAAAAAAAAAAAAAAAAATCTAAAAAGTACCCCTCAAGTTAGCTGAGCTCATTCTCCCCTAGTATAGGAGCTCTCTCTCTCGTTTCCTTGCGAGTTCTCTCCCTCAAATCTACTGAGGGTTTGTCTTTTAGTTTTTACTGAACCGGTTCTGTGACTATGGCTGAAGAGGTAATCAGTAGTATGGAGAAAATGACGTTGACGTTGGAAGAAGAGGAGGTAATAGAGATATCGGATGAGGGGCGAAGGGAAGAAATAGTTGATTGCTCGCTGAGTCTTATAGGGAAATTTCTCACATGTAAACCATTCAATAAGAAGGCAGTGCAAAACACGTTGAAGAGAGCATGGGGAATGGAAGTGGGAGTCCAGATTGTGGAAGTAGGATCCAATCTGTTCCAGTTCAAGTTCAAATCTGAGTTTGACCTGGACAGAGTATATAATGGAGGCCCTTGGTCCTTTGATAACCAAGTCCTCATGCTTCAGGGGTGGCAACCGAGGATGACTGCAGCCAATGTTAAGTTTGAATCTGTGGCTTTATGGGTTCAAATATGGGGAGCGCCATTTGATATGGCATCTCCAAAAGTAGCGGCAGAGATAGGAGGTAGATTGGGAGAGGTGGTTGAAGTGGAGAGGAAGAAGTCACAAGACACAGAGTTTTTTCATGCGAGTGAAGGTGGCGCTACCAACGGCAAAACCGTTAAGAAGAGGTGCGTATTTGAGTGGCTCGGACGAACAACGTACATGGGTGTCCCTAAAGTATGAAAGGCTCCCATTGTTTTGTTATTGTTGTGGATTGCTGGGGCATGATATAAAACACTGTGCCAAGTTCTTTGTGCTGAAGAAGAATAGTAGTGAAGTCACATGCCAATATGGTGAATGGTTAAAGGCTAGTGGAGGGCGGAATAGGTCTCCTCCAAGGAAAACAACGGGCAAACCGGGACATCAGTCCGGCGAGCCTGAAGGAGAACGGGTCGCTAACGGTGGATGACAAGGAGATGACGGTATCTTGGATCACCGTTAAACGGGAATCAAGGGTCAGTCAAGAACGGATAACGTAAATCATGGGATTTTTCCGAATTTGGGGGATGTGGGTGCCGTAACGGAAGGGGCTGATATGGAAAGTATGGGTATGGGATTACATGTAGCAGTTACGAACACAATTGGATCCGAGTCAGAACTTGTAAACGTCAATGTTAGTGTTGAAACGAAGCTTGTAGAAGCCAACTTAAACATGTCACGTCTTGTGCACATGATAACTAAAGAGCATGCAAGATTTGGGCCGCCAGAAATTAAAACAAAGCCCACTTGGACAAGGATAGCTCGGATGGAGTGTGGGCCCAAGAATATAGACTTTGCACCAACTAAACCTACGTTAGGAAAAAGATTAACGCCATGCGAGGATGCCGTGGCTGTACTGGGAACTGGAAGCAGGGAGAAGAAGAGAAGCAAGACTCAGAATGAAGCTCAGAACAATGAAACGGCAGGGGTGTTGGAACACCCTTACCGAACACCATGAGGCTACTAGCTTGGAACTGCCAAGGGCTTAGGAACCCTTGGACAGTTCGTAGCCTTCACAATCCGGTGAGGGAGCAAGTTCCCACCGTGTGCTTCTTAATGGAGACATGGTTAGATAAGGATGGTTTTGATGATAAGTGCAGAGAACTACCATTTTAGAATAAGCTTATAGTAAAGAAACCAAACTGTGGTGGTGGGTTGGCTCTTTTATGGAAGACACAGGTTCAGTTGGATGTTGTGAATTACACGGATCATCACATACTAGCGAAAGTTGTGGAGGATGACGGTTTTGAATGGATGTTAACCTGTTTCTATGGGTGGCCGGAGACAAGCTAGAAAAAGAAGTCATGAGCATTGTTATCCCACCTCTCAACATTTGTTCGAGGGCATTGGTGCTGTATTGGCGATTTTAACGCTATTCTTCACTCTAATGAAAAGCAAAGTAGGTTCCCACCCCAATTCAATCAGATGGATGAGCCCAGGTTGGCCTTGGATGAGTGTAACTTAGCAAATTTGGGGTTTGTTGGATACCCGTTTACATGGAATAACAAACGACTAAGGGATGCAAATACAAGGATGCGGTTGGATCGGGCTGTAGCTAATTTGGGGTGGAGAGAAAAATTCCATGCAAGCACGGTGACACATCTCTACTCTCATGCTTCTAATCATCGACCTTTGATGTTACAAACTAGTGTGGGGTGGAGGAAGCAGTATAGAAACTCTCGTGCTTTCCGGTTTGAAGAGGCGTGGTTGCTTTGGGAGGATTGTGAAAAAACGGTACAAGAATCTTGGGGCAATGTTGGGAGTGCTCTTTCAGGGCTTAATAGAACAAAGGAGAAGATTAACAGATGTGGAGCGGACTTGGCAGCTTGGGGGGCATTAAAAACACAGCCAGCCACTGAGGGAATAAAAAAGCTCCAAAAGCAGGTTGAGGAACTCAGCAGGAAGGAGGCAACGGTGGAGAATGGTTCAGTCCTATTGGAAACAAGTAAGAAACTTGATGATTTACTTCTCAAACAAGAAATTTATTGGGCTCAACGTTCTCGGATATCTTGGTTGAAACATGGTGATAAAAACACCAAATTTTTTCACTCCAAGGCCTCACAGAGGTGGCGGAGGAACATGATTAAGGGAGATAGAGATCAACAAAATAATTGGGTGGAAGAAATTGAAGACATTGCTGGAGTGGCGACAGAATATTTTGAGAATATTTTTAAATCAAGTTCATGTGACAGGATGGAAGAATGCCTAAGTGCAGTACAGCACAAAGTGACCTCAGAAATGCAGGAAGTACTGTCCATGGAGTATAGTGCTGAAGAAGTCAGAGTGGCATTGTTCCAGATGGGGCCAACAAAAGCACCGGGTCCCAACGGTATGAACGCTCTTTTTTATCAGAAATTTTGGCATGTGGTTGGTGATGATGTGATTGCTGCTGTGTTAAACTTTTTAAATTCTGGTAACATGAATCCTGATATAAATTACACTTATATTGTTCTCATTCCAAAAGTTAAATCTCCTGAAAAAATGTCAGATTATAAACCCATTAGCCTATGTAATATTATTTATAAGATTATTTCCAAAGTGATGGCTAACAGGCTTAAACAGATACTTCCTCAATTGATTTCTCATTCACAGAGTACCTTTGTCCCGGGTCGCCTGATTACAAATAATGTGCTTGTGGCATACAAGACACTCCATTCTATAAATTGTAGGAAATCAGGCAAGAAAGGATCCTTAGCATTGAAGCTGGATATTAGCAAAACTTATGACCGGGTTGAGTGGGATTTTCTCAGGAACATAATGATCAGGTTAGGCTTTCCTGAGGTGTGGATTGATAGGGTGATGTGTTGTGTATCTTCATCATCCTTCTCAATTCTCATCAATGGCAAAGCTTACGGAAATATTACCCCAACAAGGGGTTTGAGGCAAGGCGATCCCCTTTCACCCTACTTGTTCCTTTTATGTGGGGAGGGATTTATAGCACTTCTGGATAAAGCTGAAGAAGAGGGACGACTTCATGGGGTTTCGATTTGTCAGAGAGCTCCAACCATATCCCACCTTTTATTTGTTGATGATTCCTTACTGTTTTGCCAGGCCAACCAGGATGATGTACGATGTATTTCAAGCTCTCTTCAGTTATATGCAGCCGCTTCTGGGCAATGTATCAATTTTGAGAAATCCTCAATCTTCTTTAGCAACAACACGAAGGAGGAGGTAAGGGAACAAATAAAAAGGGAGTTAAGGGTAAGGGAGGTTGATCAGTTTGAGACTTACTTAGGGTTGCCTACTTTGGTTGGAAGGGCAAAATATCAAACTTTTTCTTTTTTGAAGGATAGAGTTTGGAAGAAGATTCAAGGTTGGAAAGAAAAATTACTTTCTAGAGCTGGTAAGGAAGTATTAATTAAAGCGGTTGCCCAATCTATCCCTACCTATACAATAGGAGTATTCCTTTTACCGATCAAGCTTTGCAATGAACTTAATGCAATGTGTGCTAGATTTTGGTGGGGCCAGATTAGAGATGAGAAGAAAATTCATTGGAAGAGCTGGAGTGCATTATCCAAATCTAAAAAGGAAGGAGGAATGGGATTTAGAGATTTGAGAAATTTCAACCTTACGATGCTAGCAAAACAAGGGTGGAGATTGCTCCAAGACCAAGGCTCTTTGCTATATGAGTGCTTTAAAGCACATTACTTCCCACGGTGTAGCTTCCTTGAAGCTTTAGAGGTGCCTAATAGCTCTTATATATGGAAGAGTTTAATGGCTGCTCAACCTATCTTAAAACATGGGTGTTGTTGGTGAGTTGGAGATGGGGCTTCCATATGGGTCAAATGGATACTTAATCACCCAACAAATAGTATTCTCTACCCACCATTAGAGGAGGTGTGGGAATGGCGAGTGGCTGACCTTATTGATTGGAGGAGCAAGATATGGGACCGGGAGTTCATTGAAGCTAATTTTCATATGGAGGATGCCAAAGCTATTTTAAGCATGCCATTGAGCCGTAAAAATGCAGCTGATCTGCTCATGTGGCTGCATTCAAAAAATGGAGAATATTATGTGAGATAAGGGTATAACATTGCTAGAGAAATAGCTAGACAAGAGGCTGGTATGGAGGAGTGCTCTAGGGATGTTTATGGAAGTCCGGCTTGGAGGCACTTGTGGAAACTACACCTTCCAAACAAAATAAAAGTTTTCGGGTGGAGGACCTGTCAAAATGTGTTACCAACTCGGGAGAATCTGGCTTGGCGCAGAGTAATCTCAGATGATGGATGTGATTGTTGTAAAAGGAACTCGGAATCTGTCCTTCATGCTCTATGGCAGTGCAGGGTGGCGCAAGATGTATGGGCTGGGAGCTTGAGGAGATTGCAGAAAGCTAAAACCGGGCAAACAGAGTTCATGCAGCTGGTGGTGGATTTCATCATCAATCTGCCAAGTGAAGAGCAAGAGTTATTTTGGGTTCAGTGTTGGATGATCTGGAATCAGCGCAACTCGGTGCTGCATGGAGGTAAAATACAGAACCCAGCACTCTTAAACAAACGTGCAAAGGAGTACTTGGATGAGTTCAGGGGATCGCAGGCTCAGTTGGCTGTTTCGACTAATCCGCGACCGGTGCAAGTTTGGAGACCTACCACAGGATCGGTGTTTAAACTCAACTTCGATGCGGTGGTCTTTGCTTGTACAAGATCATCAGGTGTGGGTGTTATTATTAGGAATAGCTTGGGAGAGGTGATGGCTGGCCTGTCAGCTTGGGGTCCGGCAGTAGCAAACAGTGAAGAAGAAGAGGTGTTGGCGTGTCGGAAAGCGGTTGAGTTTGCCATGGATGCGGGGTTCACGGACTTGGTGATCGAGGGGGATAATGCAGCGGTGATGAAGGCTATTGCTTCCCCACAGTTGGACAGATCAAGGCTTGGACACATATATGATGATATCCGGACGTTAGCTGCTGGGTTTAGAAGCTGTTCTGTTGGATGTATTAAGAGGAGTGCCAACTCCGTGGCTCATAGCCTTGCACGTTTTGCTAGTCACTTAGATGAGGAACTTGTATGGCTTGAGGAATCCCCACCCCCAGCCCTTGATGCACTGTACTTGGATGCTAGTCATTTTGAATGATGAATGAATATATTGGTTTGGCTTCAAAAAAAAAAAAAAAAAAGTTAGTTGAGCTCACAAATATGTGTTTCTTTTTTCAAGTGTGTACTTTGCGAGCAGTAAGCATTTACTATGTCGAGGCTGCAATCTTTGAATTGATTTTGATGTTAGCTTTCTGCAGGCTGCTGACAAATCTCCTTTGCCATCAAAATCTTCTCCAAGTTATGGGGAAAATGCTAAGAAAGAACAACAGCGAATGTCTGAGGAAAATGCCGAGGAAGAACAACAGCGAATGTCTGAGGAAAATGCCGAGGAAGAACAACAGCCAATGTCTGAGGAAAATTCCAAGACTGAACAACAGCGAATTGAAGAGTTACTTAGAAGTAAAGGAATGAAACAAGGTCTATATCCCCGCATATCTGTTGCCAATAAGGGCCAAAAGGTTAGTGCATTTACTTACTATGGAAAATTATATAGCGTTAAGTATGGGTTATGTAGTGGCTCGTAAATTATTAGCCATTAGGGAAACAACTTCAGGTTTGATCATTTCTTTGTTTTTTGGGGGAACGTAAATTATTACTAATGGTGAAGGAAAAGTTTAATATATATAAATAAGTGCTTTGTAAGAGTCTTGTAGTAATAACATAGTGAAGTTATATATCTATATAATTGTAGTGATAACAGGGTAAAACAACTAAACTTGCTTCTCTAAGACTAAGATCAATTTCATTGAAAACATTTTCTATCGGTTCAATAATTTTGTATTTATTGCAAAAGTAGATTTTATACGAGCTTGATTCACATATATTTTTTGAAAAAAATTAAAATGAAGTTTTAATGCAGTTCCATTTCATGTAAACAATCATAGTAGAGGAGTATTTCAAAATATATTTGACAGAAACCTATGATGCATTATAGGTCAGCATCAAATTCCTAATTCCTCTTGGTTGTGAAGTTTCACAACTAATTGGAAACCTTGTTTCAAGTCTTGGACTGAAGGTTGAAGGGGGAAGTGGAGGATCAGATATGTTATTGCGTGCTTCGGAAAGGTTTAGTAATTTGTAGTGTCCTTCATCTTTCTTGTACTCAATAACTTTGAGCTCATGCCCTCCGTTGTACTTAATTTAAGCCAACGCATCTATGTTAATCATGGGCATTACATGAAGTGTACTAAATAATGTTTTCTGGTTCTTGTGACCTATTCCAGTGCAGGTACTTGGCAATTAACACTTACTCGTCCAGGAAAACAAGTGCAAGTTGAAAAGGATCTTGGACAGTCAAAAGATATAAATGCACATGATGGGGATCTATGCATCCTTATATCTGGTTCACTCAACTCAGAAAAACCTGTTAGTACTTTTTTTTTATTTTTTTTTATAATTATGAAACTATTATCCTAACAAGTTTTAATTTGATTTCTATGCTGATTTCTATGCTTATTACTTAGTTTATAGAAATGAAGAATTGGTCAATTATGAGAATTTCCTTATCGGTTAGCATAAATTGCAGCAAATTGAATTCATAAAGCAGGGGCGCTTGAGTTCCAAAGAGCTTGAAGCTTTTGTATCTGTTTTAGGATTAGCCGGTGGAAATTTGGGACAAAATTGTTCATTTGGAAGAAAACCTCAGGAAGGTGCTGTACGTGTACAATCTGCAGACAAATCGATTGCTCGCCTTGAGTCAATGGGAGTGAAAATTTATGGACTCGATGTTTCTTCCTCGGACATCAACACATCATGGGGCAATCTTGTTGAGTATGATCAGCAAAAACGGTATGTGAAGGACCAGGGTGCATTGCAGCTATTGTTGCTATATTTTCAATATAATTTTGCATAATATTCTATTTGTGAATACTATTCCATTACTAACAATGAAAACTATCGGCAGAATCATTATCATAGTTAGGTGGAATCTCATAATAATTAAGAATAGGCAACAGATGTGAAAATAATCGCCCCTTTCATCTATAAGTGTTTCTTTGTCCTTTTGACTTATAATGTAGTCAGGCTGCCTATTACACAATGATTTATTTTGACCACAATGTGTTCGGATCAGTTTCTTACTTATCCCAAAAAAAAATTTTTAAAAAAAGTGTTTCAGATCAGTGGCATATTTTGGTAATCCATCTTAAGCATGAAAACTAAATCTTGTATATGCATTGGATAAGGACTAGGTGGTGCATGAACTATCCCTTTGAAGGGCCGGTTAACTTATGTCAGTTGAAGTCCTTTTTAGTTTGATTATGTGTAATATCATCTGTTTTCTGCTTTCAACATGCCTACATATTAGTTGTCTTTTTTTCTAAGGTTGTTTTCAAGTATAAATTTATCTCTGCTACTCTTTATACGAGTGCTTATGTATAGCTACCGCTGATTGCTTGTTGTGTAGAGAGATAGAGGATACAGTACTGTTGGCTCTGCGTAGGCCTGAAGTATATGATGAGATTAATCACGGAACTCGGCGCAAGTTTGAATCAAACAGGCCTCGAGCTGTGCTCTTCGATGGTCCGCCTGGTATGCCATTTAACCCCAAAATAAGTTAACGAGTGATCATGTTTGAATTGATTTTCTTATATAGAATATAAGAAAAATTCATTCCCCCTCCTTTATCATTTTGAGTAAAGTTTCTAGTACATAGGAAAAAAGTGAACTAGATTTTGAGGCATCTGAATTGATGTTGTAATGTGTGATAACAATAAAGGAATAAGTATCGTGAAATGTGAGATTAAAAGCCCTTGAAATGCAAAAATGAGTATTACAAAATCAATCAAAATCTCCCCTACATTCAGTAATTTATCACTGTTCAAATTTTTACAAAATGCTAGAGTGACATTTAGAAATAGATTACTACTGTAGCACATGCAAATCCCTCTTAGTTTATTTGCCCCTCTCTATTGCATGGCTGAGAGTTATTCTTTTATTATTTTCTATAAATTCTTCCTTTTTCTCTTTCAAAAATGTGGTTATTCTCTTTCTCTTAATTTTTTATTTTTTCTTTCAACTCTATTTTATATTAATGAATCATTGTTGTGAGGACACGATTCGTGACGAACCTAAACAGTGTTGGATTCGCACGTGAAAAGGCCCAGACAATGTCATTTGTAGAGCGTGGGTTTGAAAGGCTAGGCCTTGATCGACAGGCGGTGGGTTTTTTGTGGTGTTCATACAAGGTTAAGTTTTCCTTCACCCCTGGAGTCTTTCTCCTGGAGGTGGGCTGGGAGGCTCTGGTTTTTGGCCATTTTTCCCAGCCCCCCAGTTGGTGCACCTTCCTTTTTATTATATAGTCCGTCTTGGTTGATCCTGACCCTCCACTTGTAGGTCAGGCAGGAGCTTATTTCTGTATCCATCCCATCAACCGTCCCGTCTAACTTTCTATTAGTTGCATGGATCAAAGTTTACACCGTCCAAACGTCTTTTCTCATTAATCAGTTCTGGGTATTGGCAGGTGCATTTACTGAAGAGGGGACGCATTTTCCTTGGTCCAATTTCACACCCTGCTTCCCTATGGGCCCCATTCCGTTCACATCCCCTTGAGGGGGCTGTTTGGGGATTGCCTACACCATGATGTTGGTCTTCCCATTGAAGCTCTGGAAGGCCGAGGACAGGGTAAGTTCTCAGCCGTTCCCCTTGCTACCCCGGCCACTGATCATTCGTCTTCGACAAGATACCTCCTCGGCACGGGCCCTGGGCCCAGATAGAGTTTGGGCCGGATTGCAGACCTCTCGGACCCACAATAGCCCCTCAAAATCCTGCTATTCCGTCTCCTCGGACAGATAGGAGGGTTTTGATGACATCAGGGATCTGCCAATGCCTATCAATCCTTGTCATCTATCGATTCCCGAGGTTTTTCACCTGCCCAAGGCACGTTACTAGAGCCGTTGGAAGGCGAAACGTGGCCTCATTAAATACGGGCGGCTTTGTGCTTCCCACGTTCAACGGTGTGATGGAAATCGAACGGTGGTGATCTCCTGGCCTCTTTGGGCGGGAAAAAGGGCGTGCAGTTTACCCTAGAAAGTATAAAAGATTTTTTGGAGATAGATCCGTCCCTCCAGTTCTGTACTTAAGAGTTTTAGTGCGTGTATCCTGGGTTCATCTGAACTTCCGCCCAAATTCAAGTCTATCCCTACCTCCATTAACTCGCGTTTTTTCTTTTCTGAGTTTATTTCTCTTTGGCTCCCTTTCTTTTCCGTCGCGGGTTAGGTTTGTTTTAGTAAATGACAAAGGCGACTAAATTGAGATTGAGGAAGTTGGTCGATACTGAAGAGGCGATGAATAAGTTCATCGTTGATTATAGGATTCCCCCCAACGTAAGTCTGGAGCACTGTAAGATGAGGGAATGGCACATTAAGAGGGGAACGGGCGCGGTTGTAATTCCCGTCCTCGCCTTTGTAGAAGGAGGTATGAGAATCCCTATGGGGCCAGTGACGAGGGGTTACCTCAGGCATTTCCGTTTAGCCCCTACCCAGTGCGCCGGCAACGTTTTTAGGATTTTGGGTTGCGTGGACGCTTTAAATGAGAAGATGGGTTTAAGACTGACCCACCATGATGTAAACTGATGCTATAACCTCCAGAAATTGAAAGGAAAAACCTACTACATGAGGTCGAGGGACGATAGGGTTCGGTTGATCCAGTGCCTCCCTGATTCCAACAAGGGACTGAACAAGGATTTCCTTATCATCTCTGGGGAGTGGTATGATGGCGATCCATGCCCCGTAGTAAAAGGAGAACCAGGTGGGGTACTAGGAATGGAAGAGGGATAACCCTTTAAACCATTCTAATCTAATGTCGTTCGATAACTAACCATGCATATATGTTTGTTGCTTTTGTAGATGAACACGCCTATACACGACATTTTCATTTAGTCAATCGGGCGGACTTGGAGACCGTTTTACAAGCGGCGGTTTTTGTGAATGACAGTGATGGCCAAGTCCGTGCAGCTCACAAAATACTAGGGTACCCTCCTGTTCAGAAGTCATTTGGGGACGCAAAGCACGTGATCAGTGCCCGCCGTCCTTGGCTTCCAAAACTTACCGTAGGAAAGAAGGGATTTTTAATCTCCCAGGAGCCAGCTGTCCCCAAGAACATCCCCCAGGTGGGCCCCTCTTCGTCTCATCAAGCAACAGAGGACGAAGGTGAACCAGATCAGCCGGAGGAAGGGTTCGGGGTATTTGACTTAGTCTACCAATCCGAGGACCCTCCTGGTGACCTAGGTGACCCAGCCTTGTCCGAGGCGGAATTGTCGTTAATAGGCACCTCTTCTCAAGCCGAGATGGGAGTCAAGAGAATACCTTTAACCCCCCTTCTCCAACTCCTCGAGGACCAACCAGGGAAGGATAGCCAGGAGGCACCACAACCCAATGCTCCTCCTCCACCACCTCGGCCCCTTACAATCCAAACCAGGTCATCCTCCACCAAGTCTTAGCCACAATCCACCCACCCCGAACCTCCCACCTCCTCCCAACCAGCTCGGTCTCCTCGACCTGAAGGTGCTGATTCCAAGAGAAAGAGGAGCCCCAAGGGCAAGGACATTGTGGACGAGGGAAAATCCCAACCTCCTAAGGAGAAGGATGAGACTCCGCGCACAAAACAACTGAAGATCGGACCCCAAGGCAAGGGCAAAGGAACCGCAGTTCAAACCTCTCAAGGCAAGGGAAAAGGAATTGATTCCCAATCCCTACCGAGCGCCTGGCTTCCTGTCCCAATGCTTCACGGGGGTCCATTACTGGAGACGGCCTCTCTGAGGGACCTTGGAGACGGCGAGGGTGGCTATGTAGCGGATGCATTAGGGAGAACCATGTTACTCCCTAATGACATGGATGAGCTGAGGAGAATGAGGATGCAGGAGGTTTTTCTCAGTACTAAGAGATACTTGGGCATGGTAAGATTTCTTGAAACCTAACACTTTATTAACTCTTGTCACCGGTTTGTCACTTACTACACGTTCATCTTTCTTGACAGGCTCTCCAGGCAACCTATAGGATGGAGGAAGAAGTGCATGACAGGAGTAAGGCGGCCGAGAACGAACGCAAGAAGCGCATAACGGCCTCAAAGATTCTCGAAGCTTCTGAAAAGGAATTTGCCAAAGTCAAGGATGACTTAACAATAACTACCCGCAAGAGGGATAACGTCTTGGCGGGCCTTGCTAGTGCCCAAAAACAGGCCAATGACCAAACCAAGCGCGCAATTGAAGCCGAGGATCAGCTGCGAATAGCCAAAGATCTGATCGAGGATTTAAATAAGCAGCTGGCCGCGACTCTGCATGAGAAAGGAGTGGCAGAATATGCCTGTGATGAAGCCGTAAGGGCAAAGCAGGAGGCCGAGTTTGCCAGGAATGAGGCAGAGGCTGCCAAGAATACGGCCGAGAACGATGGTTACAACATGGGAGTAGCCAAAACCCAAGCCACCCTTAAGGCGCAGATTCCTGGAGTGTGCAGGTTTTATTGCTCCCAGGTCTGGGAAGAAGCATTGAAGCGAGCTGGGGTGGATACTTCATCAGATTTGTGGAAGGCGGAGAGCATATTCTACCCGACGGCCATCCGCGAGACCACTTCCACCAGCTCTGCGACCACGGATGATCAACTCGAGGAAGAGGTCACCCCGTCGGAAAACTTACAAGCCAGTGGTTCCTCTAGCAAGGCGCCCAAAAGGGAAAACTTCAGGATGTGATAGAGATATCGCAGCATGCAGATCCTGAGGCACCTACAGAGGTTACTGAGCCCAAGGTTGGCATTCAGGTGTCCAGTACAGAAGAGCCAGCCACACTTGCACAGCCGCCACAGGCCATTCCCCTTACTGTGGTCCCTCAGAGTACCAGTGCTGGCCCTGTTCAGCCTTCCCCAAAAGGGACCGTCATTCCGGGCATCGAAGCTGATCCTGTTCCTATCTCCCAAGATGTGACTGACAAAAAAGCAGAAAAGTAGAAGCCTTGGTTAGGCTTTTGTATTCGTTTCTATTTGAACGATTAACTTGTTTCTTTTCCTTTCACAAACTTCCTAATTTATTGATGGTTTACAAGCATTTGAACATGTATATATGAAATCTTGTTTTTCCTTTTTCCTTCTGGTTACATCGTTAGCCGCCCTCGTTGATGCGCACTATTTGCTTATGAACTCTGCGCTGATTCATTTTAACATGTACAAATAGCTATGCATGCAATACATTTATCATCATGTTCCCCAAACCCTAATTTACTTGCACCCAGAGAGGCTTTAGATTCATTTCTAACCTTCGTTTTACGAAGATATAAGCACCATTTTCGACGTCACGCATAGTAGCTAAGTCTCGCTTAGTGCCTAATTTTCCTCATCCAAGTAGTTGGTTTCCCCATAGGCTTGAGTCCGAGGACCATGCAATGCCCTGGTTCTGTCCAAAACCTAGTTTTCCTCATCCAAGTAGTTGGTTTCCCGTGGCTTGAGTCCGTGGACCATGCAATGCCCTGGTTCCTCATCCAAGTCCCCATAGGCTTGAGTCCGTGGACCATGCAATGTTTTCTGTCCTCCTCATCCAAGTAGTTGGTTTCCTCAGTAGGCCCTTTCTGAGTTTTCCGTAGTTGGTTTCCCCATAGGCTTGAGTCACCATGCAATGCCCTGGTAGTCCCCATAGTTGAGTCCAACCATGCACCTAAAACCTAGTTTTCCTCATCCAAGTAGTTGGTTTCCCCATAGGCTTGAGTCCGTGGACCATGCAATGCCCTGGTCCAAAACCTAGTTTTCCTCATCCAAGTAGTTGATAGGCTTGAGTCCGTGGACCATGCAATGCCCTGGTTCTGTCCAAAACCTAGTTTTCCTCATCCAAGTAGTTGGTTTTCCCATAGGCTTGAGTCCGTGGACCATGCAATGCCCTGGTTCTGTCCAAAACCTAGTTTTCTTTGGCACTGGAACTTGGTTTTACGGGAGTTAGCTCCTCGGCCAAGCCCCTAGAATTATTCGCGCGATTAACGCTGACAAACGTAGCCCCTAATCAAGAAGCATAACCCCTAACGGAACTTTACACTGAAACTCTATAACCAATTGTTAGAAATAAAAAAGGAACTATTTCAACCTACCGCCTATGCCAACACACAAGTCTTTCCCACAGACGGCGCCAATTGTGAGGACACGATTCGTGACGAACCTAAACAGTGTTGGATTCGCACGTGAAAAGGCCCAGACAATGTCATTTGTAGAGCGTGGGTTTGAAAGGCTAGGCCTTGATCGACAGGCGGTGGGTTTCTTGTGGTGTTCATACAAGGTTAAGTTTTCCTTCACCCTTGGAGTCTTTCTCCTGGAGGTGGGCTGGGAGGCTCTGGTTTTTGGCCATTTTTCCCAGCCCCCCGGTTGGTGCACCTTCCTTTTTATTATATAGTCCGTCTTGGCTGATCCTGACCCTCCACTTGTAGGTCAGGCAAGAGCTTATTTCTGTATCCATCCCATCAACCGTCCCGTCTAACTTTCTATTAGTTGCATGGATCGAAGTTTACACCATCCAAACGTCTTTTCTCATTAATCAGTTCTGGGTATTGGCAGGTGCATTTACTGAAGAGGGGACGCATTTTCCTTGGTCCAATTTCACACCCTGCTTCCCTATGGGCCCCATTCCGTTCACATCCCCTTGAGGGGGCTGTTTGGGGATTGCCTACACCATGATGTTGGTCTTCCCATTGAAGCACTGGAAGGCCGAGGACAGGGTAAGTTCTCAGCCGTTCCCCTTGCTACCCCGGCCACTGATCATTCGTCTTCGGCAAGATATCTCCTCGGCACGGGCCCTGGGCCCAGATAGAGTTTGGGCCGGATTGCAGACCTCTCGGACCCACAATTGTGATTTTTAAAACTCTATTTTGGGTTCATACGTTTTAGTATTATATTGTTTAGTTCCCCATCACAAATAGTCTCTCTCTCTACGATAAAATTTAGAAAATAAATTATACATATTTAGTATAAGTTTGATATGAGTTTTGATTATCATGATAATTTCTTTTAATAAAATGAATAATTTATTTAAATAAAACTTAAACATAAATACATATATGTATATATTTATTTATTTATTTATTTATTTTTCTTAAATGTATCATCAACCCCATGCAATTCATTTAAAAGTAACAACGATAAAACAAATGAATAACTGCCTTTAATATTACATTTGTATATTCATAGCTTTTATGTTTAGAAATACTTTCACTTAAATTTAACCTTATCGAAGTTGACTGAAATGCTATATTAATATGGCTCAACAAAAGCATAACAAGAATAAATGCTATACTTAAAATTTTGGATATTACAAATCTGACACACACACACACACATGTCTTTTCACTTAGATTAGGTGCTTTCAACCCAAACATGTCTTTTCCCATGTGCACAAAAATAGATCGAAGTGGACAAAAATAAACTAAAGTGATTTGAATGGACCGAATTAGACCAAATGGAACAAAGTGGACCAAATGGATTGAATAGGAACAAGGTGGAACGAATATGAGCGTATAGGAACAAAGTGAACAGAATGGACCAATGAACTGAAGTGGACAAAATAGGACCAAAGTGGTCTGAATAGAATCAAAGTGGACAAAATGGACCAAATAGGATCAAATGGCCCGAATAGGACTGAAGTGGGTCAAAGTGAACTGAATATAACCAGTATGGACCGAATAGGACTAAAAGGAACCAAAGTAGTTATAATGGACCAAATAGGACCAAAGTAAACTAATAGGACCGAAGTAGACAAAATAGGACCAATGTAGACTGAATAGAGCAAATGTGGACTGAATACACCAAATAAGACTGAAGTGGACTAAATAAGATTGAATGGGCCGAATTGGACCAAATAGAACTTTAGTGGATAGAATGTACTAAACAGGACCGAATAGGAGCAAATTGGACCGAAGATGACAGAATGGACCGAATAGAACCAATGTGGACCGAGAAGACTTTTGAATATTTATCATTTTTATTGCATTTTTAGGGCTCATATTTCTAATTTCTAATATCTATTTCAATATTTTTCTTTGTATTTTTTAAACTCAAATCTAAAGAGTTTAGCCCAAATATAATGAAATTTCATACTTTTCAACCAAAAAATGAATTTTACTTGAAAAGAAAACCTACAAAAAGAATTAATTTAAGGCTCAATTAGTTTAAAATAAATTGAAGGGAAACTGAAATTGACTGAATTGGACCGAGTAGAGTAAATTGGACCCAAGTAAACCTAATTGGACTGAATGGTACCAAAGTAGACCTAATTGTGCCAAATAGAGATTGCTTAATTTTTAGGGAAAATAAATTATCCTCAAAAAAATAAATTGAGAAAAAATTATATATTATATTAAAATACAAAATAATTATTTATTTTCATACATTGCGTGAGTCTGCGACTAGTTTTAATAAAGCTTTATTAAAATTGACCCAACAGCTTTCTAATCTAAAGAAATTTAATGCTAAAGAGATTCAATACTAACTAACGTAGCTTATCAAAGGTGCCAAGATGGCCCACATCAAAATTAAATCACAATTCTTAAAACTCTTGGCATTTAATCTTGTTCCCCCTCTTACTTTTTATTTTGGATTTTTCATTTGGAAACAAATAGTCCAAGAGATGCAATGCAGAATTTTGTAAAGATAGAAGTGATGAAATATATATATATATATATGAGTTCTTGGAGGAACGAAGCAAGGCCTATCTCATAGTTTAAATTTGATGTTCGATACGTTACCGATAATGAATGTTAAATTCAGGTACCGGAAAGACATCTTGTGCTCGTGTTATTGCTAATCAAGCGGTGAGCAACTGGCACTTCATCAACTATTTCAATAGTTTTAATTATAGTTTATCCTTTCTAAATGATCTGTACTCTTTATTTGTAATCACTGATTTTTTTTTTCCTGCTATTATTTTTATTTTTTTATTTTTTGTTGTTTGTGTGTGTGTTGGGGGAAGGGGGCGCTGTTTGTTATACAAGTTAAGTGAGTCATTTGCCATGTGAAAACTGTAGTAAGTTCCCCAAAATATTTCCCGATCTCCATAAAAGTGTAAAACTAGCATATATGTAGTAGATTCTTTTCTGAACCTGCAAATATGAGCTACACTGCACACGGGTCAAATGCTTAATTGACAGGTTTGGATGCACATGAAATGACATACTTTAAAATAGATAAATAAATATACTTAAGATTTTGGCTTTCATCACTACACACAACAATATGAGCCACTTATTTAGGCGCACAAAAACAACAACAACGAAAGAAGTAGATGGTGATGATGAATCACATAATTTTGTCTCTTGCTAATGAACTTAGTTCAATTGGCTACTCCTCCCTTTATAAGTTCTAGTTGACAGGTGAGTTTGTGGGTTCAACACCTATTGCTCATTGGCTGCTTGTGTAACTTACCAATAAAAAAAATAAATAATAAATAAATAAAATAAAATAAAAAACGTTTTATCAGGGTGTGTACTTCAATTTGGACAAACTTTGAATGAGCATGTAGCATTACTTGACAGGGAGTCCCTTTGCTATATGTGCCACTGGAATCTGTCATTACAACGTGGATTGGTGAAAGCGAACGCAACTTAGGAAGAGTGTTCTCGCATGCAAATATGCTCCCAAATGGTGCTATCATTTTTCTTGATGAGGTACTTGAAGCTTTCATTGCTCACTCAACAATGGCCCTCTGTATATGTGTAAACTAGCTTGTATTATTTTCTGTTTCCCCTTTTTTTCTTTTATGCTCCAAGTGTTCTTTATCTTATGCTAAGATTGCTGTTGATGTTGTTAGTTTCTTAATAATATGATATTATTTTCTGTTACAGATTGATTCTTTTGCTACTGCTCGTAATAATCTCAGACTAAGTGAAACTCGCCGAGGACTCTTATCAGTGTTGTTACGGCAGGTGAGCTTAGGTTTTCCATTGCTTTAAACATTGCAGAAAATGAGCCATTTATTATGAGTGGCTGAACTTTTTGGATGTCATGCAGCTATTGCTCTGCCTGTAACATGGTTTTTCCATGCAGATTGATGGATATGAACAGGATAAAAAAATTGATTGTAGTTGGTGCAACAAATAGAAAGCAAGACCTCGATCCTGCTTTACTTAGGTAAGTTGAGGCATTTTTTTCCTCTGTAGATGACAATTGTACCCAAGAGTTGATGGAAATGTGTTCTAACTTTCCTTTTATCTATGTTGTTTCAGCCGGTTTGATACAATGATTACGTTGGCTTACCTGATCAGCAAAGTCGTCAGGCAATAATAGCTCAGTATGCAAAGCAACTAACAGAACCTGAATTAGAAGAAGTTACAAGGGTTACAGAAGGGTAAGTTTGATATAGCTAGGCTCACACATTTTTAAAAAAAAAAAATTATCTGGAATATGCAAAATATCTTCTACTTTAATTAGTTCAATTTATCTCATTCAAGGCTTAAAAAGAAGCTTACACAGTGTCATTTATTTTCCAGCTGCTACTCTTTACAACCTGATCAATGTTGGAATCAAACAATAAGATCCTCTCTTTAATTGAAATTCACTATCATGTGTCCTAGTCCCATTTATTTTCTATATGGCTAAATTCCAACCTACAATAGTGCCATTTATTTTCTAGCTGCTATCTTTTTCTTTCATTTTCTTTTTTTTCGGGAATTTGACCTGATCAGTTTGTTAGATTCATACAATCAGATCCTCTCTTTCAATTTAATTCACCATTATGCGTCCTATGTTCCTCAATATAGCAAATCCTTCCCAACCACATGATCAGATACAGGGATTCTTTCTGCCATGCGTTAAAATAAAAGTAGAAAGATTGTAGAGAATTGAGAAAGAAGCATTGAGAGAGAGGAGGGAGAACACAAGAGGGGTTTCGTGGTTTGACCTGACGGCTTACATCCATGGGTTAAAGCCTTAGATAGCTACATCTTTGAAATATATAAGTGAATTACAAATTATAATGACTTTAATAAGGTTTATATAGAAGTAGTAGGGTTTAGGGTTAGCCTTGAATGGGCTTTACACTAAATTAGGCCTCTTGGGTCATTACACAACAACCAATACAATATTATCTTTAATACCATGCAATCTTAAGCCTACCACTAAATATTTTTGTTTGCATTATTGTTGATTTTCTTTCAACTTTTTCTCGTTCTTGGCCATTCCAGAATGTCTGGAAGGGATATTAGAGATTTTTGTTAACAGGCAGAGCGATCATGGGCATCAAAGGTAATAATCTAGCTCTTCATGACTCTATCTTTCACCTAGTACTAGTCTCTCTTTTTTCTTTCTTTAATTCATGTGTTTATGTGGTCTGATCCATGGTATGTTCACTATTCATTAATGGCTTTTATAGGTAATTCGAGAAGAAGAATCTAAAAATGAAGAACATGATGGGTCTCTTCTTCCTCCTTTGCAAGAATATATTGAGAAAGCCATTTCTCGGCAGAAGGCTTTACATAGTGCTGCATATCAAAAGAAGATCTGAAGTTAGATTTGTTTGGAAGAAAGTTGATAGATGCTTAGAGATGGAGAGTACGTGGAGTAAATCATATATTTCTAGGAGTATACCATAGATTATGATTACAGAAGTAACAAATATACTTAACAAGGAGTAAATTATTAATTCTAGTTAGCTCCACTAGTAAAGTCCCTTGGTTGTATTTATAAAAATAAAAATAAAAACCTTGGTGTAAGATTTATTTTTTTTCTTTTATTAATGAAGTGGAAAAAAAAAACCATTACATATAAAATTAGTTTGAACAACAATGCTAGGGTTATGAGTGACTTTTCGAAGAGCAACTTTATCGGGTTAGATTGAATTGAACAACAAAGCTCCTTACTTGCAATGGTTAACAAAAAGTCACCGACTTAGTGAGCTAAATAAACTTGTTACCCAGCCTGGTCATTGAGTCCAACTACTAAAGTGACAAAGATGCTTAGGACTTTCTTATCAAAAAAAAAAGATGCTTAGGACTTTCGTTATCTACTTGAAATTATCTGTAGTGGTTAAAAATCAACTCTATAACTCAATACAAATAAATTTGTTTATGT